>NW_015633542.1:1510201-1523595 GCF_001515625.1 Sinocyclocheilus rhinocerous
TATTTACATGTCTATATTTATATTCATATAATTTATATTGTAAATAAATATATTTAATATATAAACAACATATTTTTCTGAAATATATACATGTATGTGTGTGTATTTATATATACATAATAAATAGACACAGCACACATGCATATATTATGTAAACAAAAACCTTTATTTTGGATGCGATTAATCGCGATTAATCGTTTGACAGCACTAATATAATTCTATAATTTCAATTACAAATACATCATAACTATCAAACATATTCTTGATCACTACAAGACTATATCACCATATAAATATTATATAAATCTGCAATGCCTAATATTTCCTACTAGTTGTTTTAGTAACAGCAGTAGTCCTACTAGTTATTTTAGTTTATGCAAATATAAAACTTAAATATTTTACAGCCATTTAGCATTTCCCATCACAAGCAACAGAACTGAAGTGATAAATAACATTGAAATTCATGGCTGGAAGTGTTTGATTTGGTAAATTGCACGTAGCTTTACAATTATCCACTAAATATTAAATCACTGAACGTTCCTGTAAAACTAGGAGTAACCTCACTATAATAATTAGACAAGTGACGTCAACCAACATGCTAATGTCAGCGTGTTCGGTATGTTTTTTAATTATCGATATTAAATATAGGCTATTAATTGGCGTTAAATCTATTCTGATGTCAGATCTAGTTTAAAACAGAAATTCCTGAATGATTCAATCTCTGAATGCTCTTCAGTGAATCAACAGGTGTTCGGATGATGATGATAATAATAATAATATAAGCCACAACATGCTTTATGCAATCGACCGATTTAAAAAAAAACTCACCTTTTCGGCAGACATGTCCTTTATCTTGAAACTGTATCCGATAAAGTTGAACAAAAGCAAGCGAGGCCTCAGTGCGGTGACTCGAAGCTAGTAATGAGAAAGTGTGGAGCTTTACTCAGTGAACCTCCATCAGCAGGAAGTTGCTAAACGGATTTTCCCACTGACCCATCTGTCAAACTCACACATCGAGTGAACCTGAAGCAGAGGAAATCATACGAGAAGAGAAGATAGATGGGTCATCGACAAATGGACGTCAACTTAAAGATTTTTATGTAGGTTGAAATTACATTTTCATCACTTTTAATCACCTTTTGCCTTTACAAGTGGACATGGAAGTAGATCCACATAAAGTTTAATTAATAGTTAAAAGTAAAGTCCAACATCTTTCAACATTTTGACATGTCATTTGGGAAAATAGACACAATTAGGTCATGCCAGTGTATTTAGATTGCATTTCACAGATCATGAGTTGCTCTTGATTGAAATCACTGAAAAAAAAGGATCGTTTGAATAGATAGTTGCATGATTATGGATTTTTTTTTAATTTGTTTGTTCTTTTTAAATGTACGTTTATTTATTTATTATTGTAGTTTAATTTTATTTATATGTATTTTTACTCGTTATTTATATATTATTCATTTTATTTATATATTAATCATTTTATTTAATTGTTTATTCATTTGTTTTTATTCTTTTATTTACATTTATTTATTTATTTTAGTTCTATTTATTAACTTTTATTTTATTGTTTATTCATTTATTTTTATTCTTTTATTTACATTTATTTATTTATTTTAGTTCCATTTATTAACTTTTATTTTATGGTTTATTCATTTATTTTTACTCAGTTTCTTTCTATTTGTTTGTTTGTTTATTTAATAAATAATGTAATATTGTCATCGGGCCATCCAGATCAGCTTCTTCCTGTCCTGCATGTGATGTAGATTTACTCCTGAGCATCATGCATGATGAACATGCTAAATGTGTCAACGGACAGACCCAGTCAACATATTAATACACATTTGTCTAATTCATGTAAATACTGGGATTTCTTACAATTATACATGATCCACCTCACTGCTGAATTTATAACTCACCTGCTGCTGCCTTGATTAGTTGTCATGTTTACATTTAGTTGAATGATTCCTTGCTAAACACTCCCCTTGCTGACACATTTAACAAACATTTGATTTAGCTATAGCTGAACATAAAGATACTATAATTTCATTTTTGCATTTTCTGAAGAAAATTGTCCGGTGATCAAAGATCAGACTTGTGTCGTGTGCTTTGATAGCAGGCTACACCTCCTCAAGCTACAGCAGATTCAGGCCAAAGTATCTGTCAGTCACGAGGGTGTAAAAGCGTCTGGAACTGAAGCAGCCTGCAGAATGTGCAGCTTATCGCTGGGCTCAACGGTAGAGCTTACTCCTCTTATTGGTTTAGCTCTACTTGGCTTGTGCAAAAGCAGGTCATGAAGGCCACTGGCTGATCAGCCATTGAGAAAAGCTGGAATAGTGTGAATATATCTCTGAAAATCAAATATGTTGAAAATAATTCATAACTAGTCTAGAAGTGCCTCTTATTTTTTAAAACATTATTAAACTTTTTTTGCACACTATTAAACTTTAAACTCAACACTTTAAGACTTTACTCAAATGATAATCATAATGACAAATAAATAAATAATAATGCTTAATGGCCTGCATGCATCTGTAGACTTTTTAAATGCATATTATTTATGGTTATTTATTTTTGTGACAGACATCTGACATATATCATGACAGTTATTATCAGCGGGCAAATAACATATTACAAAATAGGTGCTATGAGGGGTTAATTAATTTAATTGCTTAATACTTCCTCTGTATAACTAAACTGATCATAGAATCCGGTTTAGGTTTTATCTTCATCACTCAAGATGAATATATTGTTAGAATGATCATATTGCACCACCTACAGGCAAGTAAAGATGGTGCAACATTCCAGTGACAATATTAATAATATAATTTTAGAAAATTCATGCCTGGAATTAATGTCAGGATTTATTTACACCTGGGTAGCTAACAAATAACATGGATATGAAGGTTTTATTATTATTATTATTATGTTAATATTTTATTCACTTCTACAGGGTTTAAATAGGATTCAACATGGAAAACATTCCCTTTTCCTGCATAAAATGTATGTATATAATATATGCATATTAGATAAATATTCTCTAATAAAAATGACAAAAACATTATTAAAACTTAAACTAAAATTAAAACTTAAAATATAAAAATAAAAACAAATTCTAATTATTAATACAGTTATAATAGTGTCTCCATGGTGACACTGATATGTATAATTTAGTTAAATATTTGATCAAATTTAAGTAAATGTTCCCTGCCTACTAGGCAGCAACAATGCTAGATATAGCTAATTAAATCTAATAATCTAATTTTATGCAAATAATAAATATTCTGTCACATATTTTGTTTTGAATTGGTGCCATTTTAAATATATATTATTAAATATAGACTAAAATGTGTAATTTATATTTTTAATATGTATCATTTATGTAAATGTTTCCTGCCCTGACACTAGGTGGCGATATAGTTAAATACAATCAATTAAATGTGGAAACTGGCTCAAGGATCATCATGTTCTATTGTGAAATGAAGCTGTTTGGGCTCCAGTGCTTCATCCGGTGGCAAGATGGCGCTGTTTCCCCCTTCTTCCCGTTCATGCCCTCAGAGGGCCAGTGAACTCAAGGAGGTTCAGAGGTGGAGCTCAAGATCTTAAAGAGACAGTGCATGTTATGATGCAACTGTATAGTATTTTCCAGATAACCAGTTTATAACAAATAAAACTGAGCACTGAAATGCTTCTCTTGAACCTCTGAGGTTAAAAAAATTACATATTCTTTTGGTTCATATTTACATAGAGACTAACAAGAACTGATAGCATATATTATAAATGTATATTTACTTGAGTTGTTTATGATCTTTACACACTGAAACTGATTTGTGAAATAATGCAGAAGCAGAAGAACAGCTACTTAAGGACGTGACCTCACTCCAGCGGCTTTATTACTCACACTCACCATCACACACAATCAGGACAACCCATGGAGATGTGGGTCAGAGGAGTGCACACGCTCCTGAGGGACACACACACGTGTGTGTGTGTGTGTGTGTCTGTGACTCAAACTAAACAAAGGCAACAGGATACTGCCTCACTGTAAAACAAATGCTAGTTCCAGCAGCAGATGAACACACAGAGGAAAATACAGTCTGAAAGTGTCCTGCTGACCTCCTTTCACAGAATATGAGTTTCCCATGATGCAATGGCCTCTGCCAGAACACTGGGTAATAGTATAGGAATTAAACTCCATTTTAAACTATAGTAGTGCTTGCCTGTGCAAATCTAGTTCCGCTTATTTAGCATGTTGCTATGTGGTGAATAAAGTGTTCTGAATGGTTGCCAGGGTGTTGATATGCAGCTTCTAAGGTCTGAGTGGTTTTTAGCATGTTGCTCAGCTGTTACTAGGATGTTCTAGGTGGTTGCCAGGGTGTTGCTATGCAGCTTCTAAGATCTGAGTTGTTTTAAGCATGCTGCTGTGCAGTTACTAGGATGTTCTGGGTGTTTGTCAGGGCATTGATGTGCAGCTTCTAAGGTCTGAGTTGTTTTTAGCACGTTGCTCTGCAGTTACTATGATGTTCTGGGTGGTTGCCAGGGTGTTGGTTTGCAGCTTCTAAGGTCTGTGTGGTTTTTAGCACATTCCTCTGCACTTACTATGATGTTTTGGGTGGTTGCCAGGGTGTTGCTAGGGTATTCTGAGCAATTGCCAGGGCTTTACTTTGTGTTTGCTGAGGTGTTCTGAGGGGATTTAATGTGTTGCTATGGGGTTACTATGGTGTTTCAGCTGGTTTCCTGGGCAGTGCAGTTACTATTAGTTAGTTGATTGTTCTGAGTTGTTACCAGGGTGTTGCTATGCAGCTTCTAAGTTCTGAATGTTTTTTAAAGATGTTACTATGTGTTAAGTGTGTTGCTTTTTTAGTTACTTGGATGTTGTAGGTGGGAGCCAGGGTGTTGCTATGCAGTTGCTAAGGTATTCTAGTGTTTCTATGCAGTTCATTTGTCAGTGCAAAATTACTAGTAGTTACTAGAAAGTTGTAATCAGGGTGTTGCTATGCAGCTGCTAAGTTCTGAATGTTTTTAACATGATACTATGAGTTACTAGGATGCTCTGGGTGGTTACCAGGGCATTGCTATGCAGTTGCTAAGGTTATCTAGTATAAGGTATTCTAGGTATTTGCTTTGTGGTTGCCAAGGTATTCTAAGTGTTTTTGCATGTTTCTAGGATGTTCTGAGTGGTGTTAAGTGTTTTGCTTTTTTAAGTTACTTGGGTGTGCTAGGTGCTTGCCAGGGCGTTGCTACACAGTTGCTAAGGAACTATAGTGTGTTACTATGCAGCTGCTAAGGTGTTCAGAGTTAGAGATTTCATTCAGATCACTAACCATAAATATGCACTTGGCAGATACTTGTATCTAAAGCGACTTAAAGCATGCCACTTCACCGTAGATGCCCCCCGATGTTCTGCTGCACCCTTCCAACGTCCCTCCACTGAAACTGCATCATAGCGCTGATCTAAGATCAGATTTCTCCATGAATATTTTGACCTTGGCAACAATAAGCTTATTGACAAAACTGATCCAATCGCATTCTCATGTGAAAGCACTAGAAAGCTTGAGGAGTTAAAATTTCCAGTGTGTATGTATTTCAAAATGATGTATTTTCAAAAAAGTTTGGTTATAGTGAAAACAGATTTTTATCTTTCTGTTGAAATGTTAATATTGTTTTTTTCTTTGCAAAACTCGCTTTTTTGCTGGGTAGTTGTTAATGTGTCTTGCTTTATTTTCTTCAGAAAATGTGACCAATGTTACAGTAATGCTTGACATAGAAAACTCTAATACTTAAGATGATGTTTCTACAGAAAGAACTGATCAGAAATAATGTAATGAAGCTAATAAGATGAAAAGTGCATTTTTAATCTAATTTAATAACAATAGTTTATACATTAAATAAATACGTATCCTCACCATTTGCGTGTTCACAAAATTATTAATCAACTTTTAACATGCTGTATCCTTGTTAGTGTCTGATCTTTTAACATGTTTCATCCTGCAACCTTTGTCTATACTTTTGCTAGGCCCCTGTTGTGCAATGTGATAACTATGCCAAATTGTCACTAGCTGGTCAATAAACAGTTAACTCAAACTTTTGCAGTTTTGTCAGGGACTGATTACCAGGAACGACTCTTAAAGATCATGTGATAATGCCCTCAGGAAACTCCGACATCGCACCGAAAGAAAACTGGAAACATGACCTGTAATGCAAGATTGTCAAAGTGGATATTAGACCTCATTCAGGTGCCATTTCTTATGCTCATGCTGATGAATTATGCATAAATGGTACATGTACATGTAGTGTCTTAAACTGAAGTCTACTTCAAGAGTTGCACTGCAACATGATCTACTTGAAAACTGGATGTGCTACTAATAAGAACAGTACCTAAAATCATTCAGTTAATTCAGCAGAGGTGTTTTAGAACTTTTCTGGGTGATCAGACTTAATTTAACAGAGATAAGACTTGAAATAGTAAGAAACCACCCAGTATCCTAGAACACTCTAGCAACCACAGAGCAATGCCTAGAACACCCTAGCAACTAACTACCTAGCAAACCCCATCAACCATCTAGCAACCCCCAGAACAACCTAGCAACCACCAAGCAATGCCTAGAACACCCTAGCAACAACACAGGAACCCCTAGAAGATCCTAGCAACCCCCAGAACACCTTCACAACCACCAAGTAACCACTAGGACACTCTAGCAACCCCAGATAAATGCCTAGAACACCCTAGCAACCATCTAGCAATCGCAATACACCCTATCAACCACCCAGCAACCCCTAAAACAACACAGAACCCCCTAGAACACCCTAGCAACCCAGAGCACCCTAATAATCACCCAGCAACCCCTAGAACGCCCTAGCAACTACCCAGCAACCCCCTCCCCCCCAAAAAAACTAGCAACCCCTAGAACATCCTAGCAACTACCTAGCAACCCCCAGAACACCACAGCAGCAACACAGTAAATGCAAATCACCCTAGCAACCATCTAGCAACCCCATACCATCCTTTCAACCACACAACCCCCAAAGCAACCCAGAAACCACCTAAAACCCCCTAGCAACCACATAGCAAACCCCAGAACACAATGACAACTACCCAGCAACCTCCAAAACAACCTAGCAACCCCCAGAATACCCTAACATTCACCTAGCAATGCCCAGAATGTAATCTATCTATCTGTAAGTCCTATAAACCTTATTTTTTAACCCTTCTTTTAAAAACTTTTTCAACATTTTCAAACGAGGCTGACTTTTGCACAGACAAAAACACAATGACCCAGCACAATGTCATATCAGGAGAGGTCTTATGCAAACAATGTAACCACAGAAATCCCAGCTGAAACGTTTTTTGCTCAGTTAATTGAATCTGTAAATGAGAAATGTGCAAGGACTACATTGAAAGTCACCAAAGCTTGCCCAATTATACACTTGCAAAAACGGTGACAAGCCTCTGACGGTATTGCTAAAAGCAAGTGGCTTTCATCATATCCTTATTTCACATGAATGTCACTGCATACAGATGGGGGAAGTGAAAAGAACTTTGGTCCTCTCTGCAGCTTCAGCGTTGCGTTACACAGGATGACATCAGTGTGGAGGGACTCTGGGACTATCTGTCTATCAGAGCCAATTTGCCATCTAGAGCACTGTCATATGAGGTCACAGGTAGCACTGAGTTGTTAAAGGTGGAATAGAGCCCTGAAATAAAGAAAACCAACAACATCGTTTTTTTTTTTACTTGCTTTTTAATATACAACTCTAAGACATTAGACAAGTTTAAGAAGAGTCTAAACACTGCTTCAAAACATTGCTTAGTCTGACCAAAGGAGTTATAATATACCTGAAGGAGATATCTGTTAGCATTCCCATTTATCTCAATTGCAATGTCCTAGTTGGTGCAATCAGTCCTGGATGTACTAGACCTGGATGCTGCCATCTGAGTGGCATCATGGGCACTCAGAAAACCTTTTTTTGGCATACATTAGGCTACTATTCAAACGTTTTGGATCAGTACGATAAAAAAAAAAAAAAACTTTTATTCAGCAAGGTAGAATTCATCAAAAGTGGCAATGAAGACATTTATTCTAATGTTACAAAAGATTTCACAATTTCTAATAAATGCTGTTCTTTTGAACTTTCTATTCATCAAAGAAACCTTTAAAAAATCTTACCACAAACATAGTGTATATGTCATGTACTCTGGAACTTCTTAAAGACGGGAAAAAAGAAAGAATGTACAAAATTCATCACTGAAACATCATCTAATAAAATTACATCTCTGACATTTTTATGCTTGTATAAAATGTTTGGGAAACTTGTTTGAAATCTATCTATCTATTTTCAAACAAGTCTTTGTCAAGCCAACATTCATTGTGAACATTGTTGTGAAACCCCCTCTTTTGGAACCTTTATTTTTAAGAGTGTAGATTTCAGAGCATCATCAGTAATGGAGAACTTTGGGATGTAGAGTGAGTGTCCTCTTTCTACTCTGGTTCATGCTCCCTGTCTGAACTCCCAGAGCAACTGCCGTTGGCACCTCTGCTGCCCCCCTTACCCTGACCTACTGTCCGCACCGACACCCTCCTCATGGGTACCAGCCTGACCCCCTTTCTCTCTCTCTCTGTGAGCTCGTCTTCCTCCGAGACAGTCAGCGGGAGCTTTAGACGCAGCCAGCTCTCTTTTTGAACCGGTGCCAAAGGAGGCCGGCCCTGAACGCCACAGCTGAAAGTTTAACAAGCGCTCCGGTCGGAAGGCAGGAAGACAGACTGAGAGATTTGTAAGGGCAGCTTCTCTTTCTCTATTCACTTGCGCTCTTGTGCTTTATTTATATCCGTGTCCCTCTCTCTCTCCCCAAGTCGGGCATCAAGAAACGGTTCTTTCTTTTCCTCCAGAGAGTTTACAGAGCAAAAGTGGGAGAAAATGCGACAAGAGGACAGTACTTTGAGAAATAAATGGACAAATAACAAAATGACGCAAGGGGGGGTGCTGACGTCACACACTGTGCTGCCCATGACAATGCCTGAAAGGAGAGGAAGACAGGACGATTGCAAATCTTTCTCTCTCTTTCTGTCACCAACTCTGCCCTGTCAGGAAAAGGGACGGCACACTTTTTGGCAGGGTGACACTGGATTATTGCACTGGTCTGGCTGCGACGCGCTTTCTCCACAGCTGAGCAGGATATAGTACAGCGCTACCGCAAACTTTCACCACAAGTGCTGTGACAAGTCGCTGTCTCGCTCTCTTTGTCCTGGCGCCTCGGGTTTAACTTTCTCACTCTGCCCTCTTGCTTAGGCACAGCAAGAACTCTTTGAAAAGGACTCAAAATTTTCAGTGAATTGGTATTACCTGGAAAAGCTGACAATCGTGGACTTTCTTTCAGGATCCAGACTTTTAATTCAATTTGAACATGCACATATAGCAAAGGCACGAACAAAAGTTGATGTGCACGAATGCCTATGGATAAACATCAGTGTATAACGCATGAAACATGCCGGCAATGGCAGGACAGCTAAAGATGCTGCGAATGACTTCTGTAAAACAGGAATCGAAAGGCTTGTACCTGGGACAGATGCCAAATGCTGACAAAAGACTCTTTCGGGAGCCTTAACTCTTTCTTTCAGGACATGTGTCATATCTTCGACGCGATTTGGCACTTTGAGTACGTACGTGTACCTGATATCAACATTTTCTGTCGCTGCTTTAAGCAACGCCACACTACTGAGGGATAGGTTAAGATTTGCTTATTTCGCTTGGTTTTGGACCAAGTTCCACTCCTCGCCTCCGGGCCCGAGCCAGGTGATGGTGTTTAGAAATTCATGCCAACACCCATAGAGGTATTAAACATGAACGACTGGCAGCTAACCCAACAATAACAGACGAAGCCAAAGAGCGAGCCGCAAGGTGGTCGCAAAAGTCGCCGCCTTGTTTTCTTTTCCTTTCTCATGCTGTTGTGACCTCTCTCTCCGTCTTTCTCGCTCTCTTGGCAGCGGGGCTGAAGTGGGCAGGCGAATAGGAGGGCATAGCTGAATCTGCTCAGCGTTGGCAGGGGCTCGTGTGAGAAGGGCTGTTTGCTCGCACACCTCTCTCTCTGCTTTTCCCCTGGTCTTGCGAGCGACGTGGAAACGGTCTCTCCTCTTCTTTCTTCTTCCCTGCTGTTTTGGTTTTTTCGGTCGTCATACAGTACAGTCGCACTTTTTACCCCATCCGGAGTCTCCCGCGACGTCCCGTGAAAAGCTCTTGCTCAGGTACTTCCAGCATTTGATTTTCGTTCGAATGCTTACTTTTCATTTTTAACTTTCTTGCGTTGCAATAATGTCGTTTTGCTCCTCCTCATCCTCATCTTCCTCCAGCACGTGTCGTTTATCTGCCGACACCATGATAAAGCGTGTTTTGTTTCTGTCCGATGAGACATTAAACATTTTTTTTCATAAAAACAAATATTGTTAGATAAACTCCAAATGTGTTTGAGCAAAAGTAATGGGTGCGAGTGATTTTGCTTGGTTTTATTTGCTTTGTTTGTCTTGCGACAGTGCATGACCACTGTTTCTTTTTATGCAACCTGTTTGCATAATAGCTTTAAAAAATGTTTTCAGAGGCTATACAAACATGCGGTTTGCTATTTACAGTACGGCGGAAGGTAAATATGCTCTTTTTTGCTAAGTTATACATCTGAGGCCTTCAAAACAAAGAGCAGCGCTTTACCTGCCAAACTATGCCAGGAGAAGACAATTAACCCTACAATCTCACTAAAACTGATGCAAAAAGCTTCATAATCATTGTTTGTTACTTCTAGGTTGGCTGATAAGTGGTACACCACATACAAATCTATTCTTCCTCCTAGTCTACCATATCTGAAGGAACTGAGCCTTAGATGTGACTAAGACTGAGAAGAATATACTGTACAAGATCAAGAGCAAAAGAATGAGACTCTCAAATTATATATATTATAATTAGTTTTTCAGACTTTTGGATGCCACTGTAAATATACACAAACAGGTTAAATCACCATAATTGGTGTAAACAACAACAAAACAATAAATAATAGTAAAACACACACTTGATGTGTCTTTGTTTCATCTACGATTGAACTGAAAACACATTTGGAGATTATTTATGCCATTTTGATTATACATTACATTTGCATTCCAAAGCACCTCACGTTTTGTTTGCCAGACTACTTTTAGTTCATTAACACAGTCAACAAAGAGTCGTAATTTTTTTTTTAGAGACGATGAAACTATTGTAAATGAAAACTGCCCTGAACACTGTACAAAGAGAAAACAGAGTAAGAAAAAAAGCAGTAAGGAGGTGGGCGGAGTGATAGACGAAAAAATGAAAACACTTCCTCCACCCCTCCCTCACTATCCTCAGATGAACTTGTCACGTTACTTGATTTTTTTTCTTTTTTCTGGCCTGCCCTCTCTACTTCCTGCTATTTTTGTGCTGCCTCCCTCTCTCCCTCTCTCTCTCTCTGTGTGTCGGTGTGGTAACAAAGTCACAGACCCTTTATAGGGAAAAATATTTTGGTAATCACCTGCAATTCCGAAGCAAAAACACCACAAACAGCATCACATTATGGAGAAAAAGAGCCTTGTGGATAGCAGCCGAACCCTGGGACATCTAGCTGCAATTACGGCTGCCTGACACTCACCAGAGCAGGTATTTGTCAGTAATGTGATTCGAGATCTCATTCTGTAACAGTTCAGATCACATTTGTCTCACAGGTATCGAAAAGAAAGAGTAAACAGATCAATTTATGTGCTTTCGAAAGCACATGGCTTCTTACTTGCACATGCCGCATGCAAAAGTGTTCATTCAAAGCTGTATTTTCAATGTTAAAATACTTTCTTCTGACTTTGCTCAATGTGACAACTATAAGTAAGCTATTCAGATATTGATTTCCCTGAAAAATAACACTTAGGCTTTGTTTGCACTATCAAATGTTTGCACTATCAAATGTTGCGCTATCAAATGAGAATCCTGACCTTCTTGACCAAAGGCGTGAGTTTGTGGGTGGGACGATCTGTTTTTCTGAGCAAATAAAACATGCAGGCAGTGTTCGAGGAAACCTATTTGGAATCGATAATTATTTTTGCAACTCCAATGCAGAAATTACTTAATTTTTTAGTGCTGGTTTCAGTGTTTTATTATAGGCCTAATTAACAAGTGTCAACAAATGTGAAAAAAGGTTTCCGTGTTTCATCTTTTAGCTACACTGAAAAAACAAATTGGTGTAGAAACTATTTTTCACTTAGAAATTGCTAGTAAATTTCACACAAAAAAAAGCAAAAAACAAAGAAATGACAAGTAACATTGAATTAAATGCAAAATAAGACTGAAACAGTATTTTCTTGTATAAACGTACTCCAATAATATTTTTTATTCTAGAAGTATATGACAAAACTATTTTTGCAACTGCACTGCCGAATGTTGCAAGCTGCAGCTGTTTGCAATACGGCTATCGCATTGATAAGTGCTGAACTTACACTGAACGCATACGCAAACAAGGTCAACAGGCACTTCCTGTTTAGAATTGCTATTTTTGCATTCAGGACGTAGTGCTGAAGTTCTGCAGATTGTCACAGGTCGCTGCAAATGATAAGCATGTTAAAAAGACCTCTGGATTTGCACCACTGCACAACCGTGGGTTAAAACACATTGCATAAATGGACAATTTTACTAATTCAGATGTGGGAAGTGAAGTGTCATCCCACTTCAAATGAGCAGGTAGGACTATATTTACTCACTTTAGTAATGGTCACGATGCATTTAATTACATTTACGTGACATTTAAAGTGCAAGTATGCTATAAATGTTAACAGTTCATCAACTCAATGCTTTACTGCAGTACTTGTGGCTTTTCTTGTTAAAAATTCCCCCAAATGAGGATAAAAGAGCCTTTTTGGTGTTTTTAGGTTTCATAAAGCACCAAGAGAAATCAAATTTCACCCTATTTTGTTTCTAAATGCACATTTTGGTCTTATTGTTTGTGATGCATCAGTGCATGTTAACCAAAAAATAAATCTTCATAATCTTTTATCAAAATGTAATTAAAGGTAGACTAAAGGGAAAATTAATATTTAGACATCATATCGGTTATATATATATACAAAAATATGCTTTGTTTTCATTCTACAGCTGCAAATGATACGTTTGTTCAAAAGGCTTTCTAGTTAAAATGGCACCAGATTTGGATAAAATAGCCTTTTTGGTGCTAAATATGGATTTTTAGGTTGCATTACAAACTAAGTTTGAAGGAGAAATCTCATTTCACCCTATTTACTTTCTAAATGCACATTCCTGGTCTTATTGTTTGTGATGCATCAATGCACCTTAACCAAAAAAATTAAAATGCCTTCAGAAAAAAACAAAAAACAATTTTTTAAATATAT
>NW_015633542.1:1523664-1529206 GCF_001515625.1 Sinocyclocheilus rhinocerous
AAACACACATATAAATATATATATATATATACACAAATATAAAAATATGCACAGAATAGCACAAAAATATGCTTTGTTTTCATTCTACAGCTGCAAATGATACGTTTGTTCAAAAGGCTTTCTAGTTAAAATGGCACCAGATTTGGATAAAATAGCCTTTTTGGTGCTAAATATGGATTTTTAGGTTGCATTACAAACTAAGTTTGAAGGAGAAATCTCATTTCACCCTATTTACTTTCTAAATGCACATTCCTTTTTAAATATATATATATATATATATATATATATAAAAGATCTGGAGAAAATAAGTGGCATGTTGTGCGCAAAATTATATTCTGTTTGCATTTTACAGCTAAATGAAAATTAAAATGAAATACATTTAGTTGATGTAAACACATGAGGAAATGTTGACAGCAGAGGTGACATAAAAAACTGAATACCTTTGCGTTTAACTAAACCACTTCCACTGACAAACGTGTTCTAGTTTTCACCATTATATCACAAATATCTCATTGCCAAATATGTTAAACCAAATGCTGTTTGAATCGCAGATATGATGAGTTATACATATGTGAATCTGCTCTCTGGTGAAGGAGAGAGTTTAAGTTATAATGCCTTTTACTGGTTATGTAGCTTTGCACATATTACCTCTCACAAGACATGATGATTTAGCCTCATGTTGACATAGCCATTACTTTGTGTAATGATCCATGGACTGCAGTGAGACATGGACCATATACTGTGATGAAATAACAAATAGTCCTTTTGAGATCCAAGAAAAATGTCAAACAAGGCCACGGGCCCAGATAAACACACCGAACGTAGCGAGCTGCCTAACTAGACGACATTTTTTGCATCATAAGCACACTCCAAAAAAAATTTAATTAAGGCGCTTCATAAAGTACCTTGTTTTGGCCAGAATCTGCTGTCCTTCATGGGTAAGGCAATCCCAGAATGCACTGCAACGAGCTGGAAGACAGAGGGAAATATTGGGCCTCATTCATGAAACACGAGCAGAACAAATTTTTGTGTAAATCATTCGTAAAGCCATTCTGACGTAAACATTCGAATTCATGAAAATGTTTGTATTTTCAAAATGTTAGTTGGTAGGAAAGAAATTTACACCAGCTCCCTACCACGTGTAAATGGTGCGTAAAACGTTCTGTGTTCATTTAGGCAAACTGATGAATTTGACGCACTGCCATTATAAAATTTTACAAGGTCGTTGGGTCGGATTTTTTTTTTTTTTGTAGCTGAGAGTTGATAAACTGTTTAGCTTTGGGTAAAAAGCAGCGCTTGTCACTGTCACTTTGTACCCAGCCGTCCAATCAATGGAGGAGGGGCGGGTCAAATACTACACCGACCAATCATACTACCTGTACAATAACTGAACAACAATAGAGAAGTTAATATTGCTGGTTACTGCATTTTTATATTCAGTAATATTCTTCAAAATGAGATACTAGTAATACGTTATTGCTGTGGATATTTCAAATCATAGCAACCAAAGAGTCTCAGCTAGAAAAACGCTGTGCCACCAAAGCGTTCTCCAGCACCACCAGCTGGCCGTTTTCAGAAGAGCGCCTGACAGTTTTTCAGCTGGCTAAAAATACTTTGGTGGACACATGTTATTGAATATTTATTGTTAGGCATGGCCTATTAGTGTTTTTTTGCATTTATGCAATATACTGGAGCCAAACCTGAGAAAGTAGACCAGAATATTCCACTGCGTTCCTGGACACGCAATTTACGTAGCTGTAATTCATAGGCGGGATTATGCTAATTGTGAATGAGCGCGAGCGCCCTATTTACGAATGATTGGAATTCATTAACATACACATGTTTAACTATCAAATCTGATGTGTACGAAGTGTTTGTGAATTCGGAGGCGAGTTTTCGGGAAGGTCCGTTTTACGCGCAAATTACTCAGAATTTACTCCTATATTTACGAATGTTTCATGAATGAGGCCCAATGATTATAAACATAAATTTTATTTAATACTGAAAATTAAAACTTAAAATCTAATTTAAAATGAATTCCACCCAATATTTGTGCTCGTTAACGTAGCAAGTTAACTAAAGTTAACATCAGACTCTGCTGCAATCAACACAAATCGTCAACACTATATATATATGGCACACATGCTCATTAACAGATTTGCAGCCTATAAAAACATTTAAAATGCACACTGCAAAAAGCGATTGTGTCTTATTTGGGTAACACTTTATTTCGAAAGTCCACTTTAGACATTCTATTAACAGTAAGTAACTTTGCAACTACATGTCAACTAGCAGTTAGTAGAGTATTAGTAGACTGTCTGCTTAATATCTTCTAACACTTTCTTTGTCAACATTCTACTAACCCTAAACCTACCCTAACAGTCTACACTGAGAGTTAGTAGACATGTAGTTGCAAATTAATGAGAATTAGTTGACATGTAGTTGACATGTAGTTACAAAGTTACTTATAGTTAATAGAATGTCTAAAGTGGACTATCGAAATAAAGTGTAACCCTTATTTGTTCTGGAAAACATCTGATCATTTTTAAATCAAGATACATTTACATGAGATGCAAAATTACATGATATAAACATCTGACATGGTATAAATAATCTGCTAATGAGGTCAGAAAAATAATCTTGTTTTCCCTTTGAATTGGGTTATTTTTCTGACCCCACTGGCAGATATTTTTCTTGTTTTAACCCTCTGGGCCTCTTCATTTTTGGGTCACACTTTGCAGTCAAAAGTGATTGAAGCCTTGAAATGCTTGTTTTTACTTCAGGAAAATCAATGTAATATATTTTTGTTCAATAATATTATTATTTCAAATTTTGAGGGGATTTTATGCAATATTTATAAAATTTTTATGA
Source organism: Sinocyclocheilus rhinocerous (assembly GCF_001515625.1). NCBI lineage: Eukaryota > Metazoa > Chordata > Actinopteri > Cypriniformes > Cyprinidae > Sinocyclocheilus > Sinocyclocheilus rhinocerous. Next base: position 1,526,536 of record NW_015633542.1, read on the forward strand.
GCTATTTTTGATTGCGAAGGTGCCGAGTGTTACTCTTTATTTTTTTGACCCTTTAACATATCTGAATCATGTCTATGATTTTGTGTGTGTGTGTGTGTGTGTGTTCACATAGCTTCCCATTCCAATGAAGCAAAACATTATTAAAATTTAGAACATAACCTTTTTTTTGCCAGTTCCGACCAAAGAGGCCCAACATTTAACATAAATGCACATCATTTTGAATTTTTTCAGAAAACAAGACGTAATATCTTAACTCATTTTGCTTATAAAGTAAATGTATCTTGATGTAAGAATCTTTAGATATTTGTAATGGAAAACAAGACAAAAATTCTACGTAAGAAAATAATTTTTTGCAGTGCATCACGTTTTTTTTAATTTCTCAGCTCTTTAACTGATCCAACATCTGAATTATGAGACTCTCCGCCGAGTCTTTTTCACACTGCCCAGCTGTCTCGGCCAACTGCCAGGCCAAAACATTTCAATCACTGCCATTAATTAGGCCAAAGAGGAATTCAGAATGTTAATGTCCTGCAGTTCCTCCGGTTCACATGCTAATTTATGCAAAGACACGGTGCCGCAGTCCCGCCCCTTTGCCATGGCAGTCCATTCTTTTGGCCTGCCCTGGTGACCCCCGTCTGCCAGGCATCGACCACACCACCATCATGCTGGGGAGGCCACCATCTGTGTAGATTAACTGCCATTATAACAATGCAAAATTTCTATTTCATATATATATGGGCTACTGTTCAGTGAGCAGATAATTATCACACAACAGAGTGACTGAAACTTCACCCTGAACGAGTTTATTTTGTGATAATGATTACCTGACTCTACATTATTAAGGCCAGTTATACAGTAAATTGTAACTGTATTGTATTGTAACAATAATATTAGCATCGTTATACAAATATCTGACCACAAAATGCTGCAATTGACCAATCAGAATCAGGTATTCCATATGCATTACTATAATTATTTTCACAGATTTTTTAAAGCTTTTGAAAGTCTCTTCTGCTCACCACTGCTGCATTTATTTGTTCAGAAATACAGTAAAAAAGCATGTAATAATATTACAGTTTAAAATAACAGTTTTCTATCTGAATATATTTTAAAATTTATTCCTGTGATCAAAGCTGAATTTTCAGCATCATTACTCCAGTCTCCAGTGTCATATGATCCTTCAGAAATCATTCTAATATGCTGATTTGGAAAAGAACATTAATATTTCTATTCAGCAAGGATGCATTAAATTGATCAAAAGTGACAGTAAAGACTAGGCCTGTCGCAATAATCAATATATCGACTTATCGCGCAATATATGTACATGACCTATTTATTCAGGTTTTTTAAGGTATCTAATATTTTGATACTTAATTTCCATGATCTAAATATTCTTAAAAAATTTAAGTTTGTTGTCATTTAGAAGTGTGTTGGCCTTCTTGCATTATTATGCTGTTACATTATGATTATATATTCAGTGGCATAAAACGGTATTTAAAATGACAATAATATCGCTTATCGCAATTATTTCTGGGGCAATATATCGCACAACAAAAAGTTGTTATCGTGACAGGCCTAGTAAAGACATTTAAAATGTTTTTAAAAAATGCGGTTCCTTTGAACTTTCTATTCATCAAAGAATCCCGGAAAAAAATGTATTGTGGTTTCAAGAAAAATATTAAGCGTGAAAAACACACGCTTTTTATTTTTTAATCATATCATTGGTCATGATTTAGGTTCTTAAAAAGTGTCAAGGTGTGACTATAATAAAAAGTCTCTAAAAAAGTACCATGGTGTGACCATAATTGTACTTAAGTCATATAAATGAATTGAATAGTTTTTCTTTGAATTACTTTACAGTGCTGTTTAGATACCATGGCACCTGAGTATAGTAATCACACAGTACCGTGGTATTACTGTCACTGAAACACGGTACTGCCACAGTCATTTTGTTAGGGTTATAAAGGTTTCGATTTTTGCATTGTGATATACTCACAGTATAGTTACAGCTCCTACTGCACAACATAAAGACTATGAGTGATTTCATTCACCTTTCTTGAGGTTTCATCTTCACACATGTTCTTGACCTTCAACTGCTCACTCCTTTAAGATGGCAGGAAGGCGGCCAATTTGTTTGGTCCTTTTCCCTCCCTTTCATGCTTTGCTAGCAGACAACATGTAGCATTATTTAAAGGCAGACAGCTGGGAAAGCTGCGTTCAAATGCAGCGATTTACTTCAGGCAATTAAACGGCATGCAAAACCACAGGCGTGTGAAGGCTGCAAAGAAAGAGCCAGTTGTGAGAAAACAGGCCGATTTCCTCGTGCGGCTCACCTCTGCTTCATGCGTGCCAGAGAGCATAGGCGGAGGGTGAACCAACTCCAGGGTGAGGCTAAAAGCAGACAAATGTATTAAACATCATAAACCTGTCTTTTTAGGCAAGAACCAGACATGGGTGCCATGTAGGCTAAAAAAAATGTTTATTGGGACTGAATTTGTATTTAACGTAATTACAATTTAATAAAAACGTTAGAAATGGATAATTAGCCTATATAACGTTTCCTTTCCACGGTTATTCAAACAGCGAATAAATTATATATAGAAAGTGACATTATCACTAACATTGATTGATCTATCGCGAGTTTAAGCACTCTCAAAAAAAAAAAAAACTA
>NW_015633542.1:1530916-1531579 GCF_001515625.1 Sinocyclocheilus rhinocerous
AAACGTTAGAAATGGATAATTAGCCTATATAACGTTTCCTTTCCACGGTTATTCAAACAGCGAATAAATTATATATAGAAAGTGACATTATCACCAACATTGATCTATCGCGAATTTAAGCACTCTCAAAAAACAAAACTATCGTTATAATCACTGAAGCTGTATACACTGTGAAATTAATCTCTTAAGCCAGGCTCACACTACAGGATTTTTAGCCCGATTTAGCCCCGATTTTCCCCTCCCGAGAATCGGAGCAAAAATCTTGTCGAGCCCCTCGATCGGTCCCGATGTTTGGCGCGGATTATCTGGTAATGTGAGGCGTTCACCGATCGAATCTTGCACCTCCCTATCTGCTCGCACACAAATCAGGGCCGCCCCGATCATATCAAACATGTTTGATATTTTAGGATTTAAATCGGGATGATGACGGCTATATGATTACATCAGTACTTTCACAATAGCCAATGTGCGACCGCAAAACAGCTGCTGTACGGCCCCTTTGTATAGTGGAGCCGGAGGAAACAGCTTCTTGACCGTTTTATAGTGACTGTCTGTATAATGTGTCGAAAACGTATCACAACTGTAAGGAGAAAGAGAAGCGCTGGAGTGAAATCGCCTCAGTTTTGAACGTACCGGGTGAGTACAGAAAGCTGCTACCATCCT
>NW_015633542.1:1532762-1535035 GCF_001515625.1 Sinocyclocheilus rhinocerous
AAAAAAAACAATGTATAGTTAAAAGCACACGTCCAGTTTTGTATGAGTGAAGGAAACCCGCTTGCGGATTCTTGCGGTGAGATTCTTGCTCACGCATTACACGAGGCGATCACTTGAGGCGCTCCCTCTGGCATGATAATCTTAATAATATCTTGTAGTGTGTGATGCGCCACGATGTTAAAATCTTGTAGTGTGTGCATGTTTAAGATTTGAGGCAAGATAATCTGCAAAGATTCTCCTTATGTGTGTGCTGCAACCAGATCTCATAATCGGTTAGGATTTTAAAACTCCTGTAGTGTGTACACAGCATTACTTACATTGTACGTACATCTGCGCTTTGTTGTTTATGATGAGAGAATTCGCAAGAGCCCGGAAATTAGTCAGCGAACGCGCGCGCACTCAACAAAACTGATCTGTTTCAACGATGACTCATCTGAACGCCTCTGATTGGCCATTGCATTCCTAAGCTCAACAGAATTGTGTGTGATTGGTTAAAATGCGCAACACTGTAAAAACGCCTAAAATTAAATATGGTGCAACATGAGCAGATCTTAATTTAATGCCGCAATCGACACTGTCTATTCATATTCACTTTGTTAGCAACAGACATAATAGATTTAATTTGTTTGTGCAGGGGCATTTTTGTCCAATTTAGTGGCATTTTTGCCCCAAGTCCCCGTGGCCAGGGGAATACACACGCGTCTACGCCAGAGAGTCACTCCTGCAGGTTGAACAAATTAGCACGCTGCTATTGTAATTGTTGATTATTTCACTAATCTTTTAAAAGCAAATCAGGAAGAGACAAAGAAGGAAATACAACGAACCAAATTTCCTTCTGCATTCTGAAAGTCATTGAAAACTACAGCAAACTTAGAAATTCAGAGATGGAGCCAGTGTTTTATTTTAAAATCTATATGGATAATTTCATTGATTTTTGTCAAGTAAAAAAAAACACACACAAAAAAAACAATATATGTATTGTATATTTATTAATAATATATAAAAATGTATGTATTCATAATAAAGTTATGAATGAACAAAATGAAATAATTGTAAAATAAAGTAATAATAATTTTAGATAAATATACATTTTAGATCAATTAGCTATCATTTTATAAATAAAGAAATAAAAAAAATACAAAAACTTTATCATGTAATTTTGTATGACTTTATGAGTAATTAAATGTGAGTAAAATGTAAATAAATTTTCTCCCTCTTTCTTTCATTCCTGTGCAGATTCGGTGAAGAAACTAAATCAACGTCGTGTTTGTTTCTGTCCCTAAAGCTGAGGTAGTAGATTGAATAGTTGTGGAGTATAAAACTCCCTTTGAGATAACTATACAATCTACTGTCTTTCTTACGGAGGCAGATTAACCAGCTGTCTACTGAAGAAACTGCGGGAAACACTTTAACTGATGTTTTAAACTGCTGCATTCTTAATTCTACTCCATTCTGAACTGTGTGTCTCTACAAGCTGAGGTAGTAGGTTGTATAGTTTGTGGGAAGGATCTCATCCTATTCAGGTGATAACTATACAGTCTGTTGCCTTCCTTGAGAGACTCAGCGAGCGACAGTAAAAACCCATCATTATGAATACCAAGAGACAGAGTGACTGGAGTATCTTTAACCGGTCTGTACCTGTAAATGTTAAAAGAAAAACTGGTAAATAAAAACTAAGGTATCTAACTAAAGTATCATACTGTGTTTATTACAGTTTTTATAATTCTTAGTTTATTTGGCACTGTTACTTTAATTTATATTCTATTTCATTTGTTAATATGATTTATGTTTATTTTAAATTTCAGAATGTCTTTTTGTATGCTGCTATACTGCAAATGTATTGGCAATGCACAGTTTTGGTCATCCTAATAAAGAACATTAAAATTATTTTCTTTTATTTATCACACACACACACACACACACAGGTTTGTTTTTGTGAAAAGTGGGGACATCCCATAGGCGTAATGGTTTTTCTACTGTACAAACTGTATGTGCTATTGCCCTACACCAACCCTACCCCTAAACCTACCCCTCACAGGAAACTTTGTGCTATTTCAGATTTTCAATACACTCCATTCTGTGTGATTTATAAGCGTTTTGAAAAGTGAGGACATGGGGTAATGTCCTGAAAAGTCACCTTCTCCTTGTAATACCTATGTCATACCCTTGTCATTATACAAATTTATGTCCTCATTTGTCACAAAAAACGCGCACACACACACACACACACACACACACACACACACACACACAGACACAGACACAGACACACA
>NW_015633542.1:1535204-1546563 GCF_001515625.1 Sinocyclocheilus rhinocerous
TTTTCTATTTGAAAATATTTTAAAATGTGATTTATTCCTGTGATTTCAAAGCTGAATTTTTAGCATCATTACTCCAGTCACATGATCCTTCAGAAATCATTCTAATATGCTGATTTGCTGCTCAAAATTTTATTATTATTATTATTATTATGTTAAAAACAGCTGAGTAGAATTTGTTCAGGTTTCTTTGATGAATAGAAAGTTCAGAAGAACAGCATTTATCTGAAATAGAAGTCTTTGTAACATTATAAATGTCTTTATCACCACTTTTGATCAATTTAAAGCATCCTTGCTAAATAAAAGTATTAATTTCTATAACTTCTAAATTTTATAATTTTTATTAAAAAAAATTATACTGACTCCAAGATTTTCAATGGTACAGTATAGTGTAAAATGTTACAAAAGCTTTTTATTTCAGATAAATGCTGACCTTGGGATCTTTCTATTCATCAAAGAATCCTGAAAAAAATGTACACAACTGTTTTAAATATTAATAATAATAATAAAAGTTTTTTGAGCAGCAAATCAGCATATTTGAATGATTTCTGAAGGATCATGTGACACTGAAGACTGGAGTAATGATGCTAAAAAACAGCTTTTGAAATCACAGGAATAAATTACATTTTAAAATATATTCAAATAGTAAGCAGTTATTTTAAATAGTAAAAATATTTCACAATTTTACTGCTTTTTTTTGTATTTTGGTGAGCAGAAGAGAATTCTCTAAAAAACATTACAAATCTTACTGTTCAAAAATTTACACATATATATATATATATATATATATATATACATACATATAAGTTAGACTAACCGAGACTTGTCACAGCACTTACATATTATAGCTTTTTTGTTAGTTTGATTGCTTCTATTGTCCTCATTTGTAAGTTGCTTTGGATAAAAGCGTCTGCTAAATGACTTAATGTAAATGTAAAAATTTAAATAAAGAGTGAAGCTTTCAGTGACTTATTCTAAAAAGAATATTATGCACATTGCATAGACATTATGAAGGTCACAAACAACATCTCATATATAATGAAGCTTATTTTTTTATTTAAACAAGTTGTTTTGCAAATCACTGCAGGTTCATATTTGAAATATGGTACAGACATATTATTGTGCATTAAACTACACATACACGTGCACTAATATCCACAATCAGCCATAAGAGAGGTCATACAGTTCCTCAGTTACTCTCAGACTTTGATTGTGGTGTTTTGAGGCGCCCTACTGCCATAACCGTGTAACTGCAACCTCAGTAAGATTAAAGGGGTCATATGATGCTGCTAAAAATAACATTATTTGGTGTATTTGGTGTAATGAAATGTGTTTATGCAGTTTAAAGTTCAAAAAACACATTATTTTCCACATACTGTACATTATCGTTTCTCCTCTATGCCCCGCCTTTTTGAAACGCGTCGATTTCTACAAAGCTGATGAGTGATTTCTGGTAGCCAATGTTGATATTTGAAATCACCAAGGTAGGTGTGGTTAACTCTTAACTTTTATAAAGAATATCTCTTTGGATTTGAGACTTTAGTCTTTGCAACTTTACAGATCTTCTTTATGCACCAAGAGCTTGTAACACTCCAAAGAGAAATTAAAAATTGAAATCGCATCATATGACCCCTTTAAATTAGATTAGAAAGGTTTAAAAAAAAGGTTTTTGAAAAAAAGCCGTATTGCAATAACATTTACACACACACACACACACACACACACACACACAATGTGGCCTCTCGAGGCCGACTCACCTGAATGGGATACAAACCCGCAGACACCGGTCCACAGCAATGGCCAGGACAGGAGGGTGAGCACTGACGCTTGCAGCGGTACGATGAGAACACAACTGATGAAGAGACAGGCATGGAAAGGGATCGTCACATGGATCTCTCCACAACCACCGCCAGAGGAATGGCCACAGCCCCAACCAGGAAATCAGCCACTGCCAGCGACACGATCAAGCAGAAAGTGGGTTTGTTCAGGGCTCCACTTCTCCACATGGCCCAGATCACCAACACGTTGCCCAGACAGCATCCCACTGCAATGAGCACTTCAAGAGAGATGTAAATGAATCCTCCACATGATACCATTGTGCTTACAGGACAAGAAACCTCTGTGTGACTACTACAGTGAGAGCTGCATAGGCAGGGAGGAAATAGAGAAGCTATTTTTACTCTCCACTAAAAAGGGTCATATAGTGGTTTTAGAACATGAGTTAAAACAATTGGCTAATACTTCATAATGAAGCATTACAATCATAATGTACTGAACACACACACATCCTTGTTTATACTACTTTGTGGGGTCCTAATGTCCCCACAAAGATAGTAAAAACAGAAATATACTACTTTGTGGGGTCCTTTAGCTGGACCACACAAAGACAACTAAAGAATGATTTATAGAATGTCAAAGTCAAGTAACTTAGGAATAGTAATGTCAAAGTCAAGTAACTTCATATTCACTACATCTAACAGCTGATGGCGCTATAGGGTAAGATTAAAAGTCTAGTTCACTAAAAAAAAATCTAATTTTGTCATCATTTACTGTCATTCCAAACCTATATGATTAAATTTCAGGTTTTGAAAAATATCTGTTTTCCCCCATTGTATGGATAAAACAGTTGGTCTTTTTTATTTAAAGTAATTAAGTAATTAAACGATTTAAATGGCTTTCTTTGTGTGTGTGTGTGTATGTGTGTGTGTGTGTGTGTGTGTGTGTGTGTGTGTGTTTGATATACTGTTTGCAAATGTGTGTGTGTGTGTGTGTGTGTTTGTAATCTGAACTGTTTGCAAATAATGTTTTTCATTTTAAAATAGGCATACGATTAAGAGTGAATGTGTGCATAAAAAGCCATTCAGTTGTCGTGAATCACGTAGATGATTCATTCTATATTTTTATTTATATATTTTTAGTAGAGAAGGCTATTTTGCGTGACAGGATATTACTGTTGGTCTTTTGAAAATTTCTATCGAAAACCAGATATTAAATATTAAAGTCTGCAATGTCTGCTGGAATAGTGAATGCTGAGGCCCCGCCCCCGCATTCTTTGATTTGATTGGTCATCTCAGTCATTTTGCCATTGAAGAGCGCTGTTTGACGGCAAACCAGCCTAAAATTTTAGTTCGAGTGAGTTTTGCAGTCATTTTAAGTGGGAACTGTTTGCTGTTTCATAGGAATAGAGAAGTATGAGGTCAAATGAAACTTGCTTAATCATATTTTTGTTCTCGGGTGAATTGCAAACGTCACATTCTGATAACAACAAGGCCTAACAGTTATGGGGGAAAAAACTTACTCTTTGTGATTGACATTAATAAGTTAGAGGAGATATCCCAATGCTAACACTTGCTTTTCAAATCATTAGGCTACTTGCCAGCATGGTCAAGGTGACGTCAGTCGAAAGGAAAATTTGTTTTAGAGGCAGAGATATCATTACATTTTGAATTGATTTTGAACTGATTAAACTTTTTTTTTTCCTTCTACACAATAACATGTAGTCTACTGATGAATCGTGCACAATAAGACCAAGAACATGAATGAATGACTGACTGACTGAATCAATCAATCAATCATTTTTGATCACTGCATACCTTGCTCGAGAGCACGATGGCGATGTAGTTGACACACTTCTTGAAGCGATCAAACAGCAGCAGCTTTACCAGCCACGAGCTTAGCCACAATTTAATGGCACACCACCATAAGGGTGTATGTGTAGGCCTATTGTTATACTTTAGGTGCCAATAGAGAAATCCAAGCACATATTAGTTATAAACACAAATGTGTAGATATCTCAAACAGCAGAGTATGGCGCTAGCAATGCTACTACCGTACTACGGTCATGGGTTTGATTCGCAGGGAATGCATGAACTTGATCAAATCTATAGCCTAACGTTACCTTGAATGCAATGTAAATTGCTTTGGATTAAATGATCTGCTAAAAATGACTTAAAAATGCATAATCATAAATATACATTATTTTGTTCAAATGTTTGGGGGTGGTGAAATTTTTGAAAGAAGTCTCCTATTTTAGTAAAATTGTGAAATATTATTATAATTTAAAAATAACTTATTTTTGAATGTATTTTTAAATATAAACATTAACAATTACAAGGGTGTATGTGTAGGCCTATTGTTATACTTTAGGTGCCAATAGAGAAATCCAAGCACATATTATTTATAAACACAAATGTATAGATATCTCAAACAGCAGAGTATGGCGCTAGCAATGCTACTACCGTACTACGGTCATGGGTTTGATTCGCAGGGAATGCATGAACTTGATCAAATCTATAGCCTAACGTTACCTTGAATGCAATGTAAGTTGCTTTGGATTAAATGATCTGCTAAAAATGACTTAAAAATGCATAATCATAAATATACATTATTTTGTTCAAATGTTTGGGGGTGGTGAAATTTTTGAAAGAAGTCTCCTATTTTAGTAAAATTGTGAAATATTATTATAATTTAAAAATAACTTATTTTTGAATGTATTTTTAAATATAAACATTAACAATTAAACATGTTCTAAAATGATTGTCTAAAATAGAAACAAACATTTCTTATCATTGTTGAAAACAGTTGTGCTTCTTTATATTTTTGTGGAAACTGTGATTATATATATTTTCAGCATTCTTGGATGAATAGACAGTTCAAAAGAGCAGCATTTATTTAAAATAAATCTTTTGTAACATCATGAATGTCTTTACTGTCACTTTTGATTAATTTAATGTGTTTTTGCTGAAAACAGTTAATTTATTTTTAAACATTTTTTTCAAATTTCTAAAACATTCTCTTTATTTTTTAATTAAAAAAAAGAAAAGAAAAAAAAAACACTATATTTAAGTCACTCCAAAGTACTGATCTTGCAAAAAATGATTTGCGTGTGTGTGTGAGCATGTTTGCTTCTTTATGTGTGAAGAAGACAACTTCCTATTTAAACCACCACTACTTTAAGTAAGTTCCTGTAGAGTTCCTGTGCTTATTCTCATCATGGCTGATGGTGAGGAGGTGATCTATACTTCCCTGGAGGTGCTCATCGCTGTAGGATGCTGCCTGGGGAACATGCTGGTGATCTGGGCGGTTTGGTCGTGCCGTGCCTTGAGTCAGACTACGTTCTGTTTCGTTGCGTCTCTGGCGGTGGCTGATCTTCTGGTGGGAGCAGTGGCCGTGCCTTTCGCTGTGGTGGTTGACGGACGCTTGAAGACTAGTTTCCACTGCTGCCTCTTCATCAGCTGTGTGGTCATTGTGTTGACCCAGGCCTCTGTTCACTCCCTGCTGGCCATCGCTGTGGACCGATACCTGCGTGTTTATAACCCTCTCAGGTCTGAACATTTCATAATTGTCATGCTTTTTTGCAATGCATATTTGAAGACTTGCTTGTGTGACAGCCAAGTTGATCAAGCTTACAGATAAGGAGGAAATCAAATGTCTAGATCTCAGAGATAACATGCAACTTGAAGCAAAAACATTCATTAAGTCAACATGAAATCTAAATGGACCCCATTTACAATCTTATAGTACATTAAGAATGTATTGATTTCACAGAAATCTTTTCATAATCTGCTATCAAACTTGCTCTGCCTTTGAAAATTACACTTTTTAATATCATTTTCAAGCATTAAAATGCCCGCTTTTAATGACCCAACTGATTCCAAGTTTGGGGTCAGTAATGTTTTAAGAAATTAATGTTCATTAATACTTTTAATACTTTATTCAGCAAGGGTGCATTAAACTGATCAAAACTGACAGTAAAGACATTTATAATGTTACAAAAAATTCTATTTTAAATAAATTCAGTTCTTTTAAACTTTCTATTCATCAAAGAATCCTGAAAACAAAAATATATCGCAGTTTCCACAAAGGTATGAAGCAGCACAACTGTTTTTAATATTGATAATAATCAGAAATGTTTCTTGAGCAGCAGATCAGCATATTAGAATGATTTCTGAAGGATCATGTGACACTGAAGACTGGAGTAATGATGCTGAAAATTCAGCTTTACATCACAGGGATAATTACATTTTAAAATATATTACAATAGAAAATTATGATTTTAAAATTTCTCAATATTCCCATTTTTCAACTGCATTTTTGATCAAATAAATGCAGCCTTGGTGAGCAGAAAAGATTTTCAAAGACATTAGAAAACAAATCTTACCAACCCCAAACTTTTAAAATTATTGTGTATCAATAAATTGTGTATAGTGTATAAAAAATTTTTTTTTTTAAAAACCAAAAAAAAAAATATATATATATATATACTTTTTTTTCAATTATTATTAAATTTTTTCTAATAATCTTTTTAATTTTCAGGTACAGAGGAGCAGTCAAAAAGAAGCACTTATGGACCGCGGTCACTATATGTTGGCTCTCTGCTTTTATACTAGGTCTCATTCCCATGCTTGGATGGCACAAAAAAGACACCACAACCGCTGAAAACTCCACTATTACATGTCATTTCATAACGGTCATACACATGTCCTACATGGTCAACTTCAACTTCCTCGCTTGCATCCTTACACCCACCATCATCATGATGGTCCTGTACTTGTTGCTCTTCAATATGATATCCAAACAGCTCAGAAAAGGAGTCGGGATTCGCGCTGTGGAGTCCATGTCATTTTACCATAAGGAGCGGAGACTGGCCTATTCTCTGGCTTTGGTTCTGGTTCTGTTTGCTGTTTGTTGGCTTCCGCTGCACATAATGAACACGCTGGATTACTACATGATTGTCAAAGTGCCCCCTGTCGCATTTCACGTCGGCATCCTCCTCTCTCACGCTAACTCCGCCATTAACCCCATAGTGTACGCTTTCAAGGTCCCTAAGATTAAGATGGCATATAAAAGCATCCTGATGAAGCTGACAAGCTCGGAGCAGAAAAGAGATCAGAGCAGCCAGACTTTGGATAACAACGCCAGCAGCAACTCGAACAGCACCGCCAGATGCAGCATGAAAGTAAAACCACAGGTCGTTTAGATTGCAAATCAGGACGGTTAGCATTAGTCTGTAATCATGTACAATAAGTAGGGGGAGACCAGGCTAGTCAAAAGTAAAAATAAAATAATAATAATTATCCAGCAGTGGTTTTGTATGTTGGTTTCAAATGCCTAGTTCCTAAATTAGAATATTTTTCTGACTTTTAACATCCAAACTACACTGTAAATCTAATGTCATCGTATTTTTGTACTAAATAAATGAACACAATAAAACCGCAGTGAGATACCTAAAAACAAGGACCAACTGTATAATGAAGAGGCTGAATTGTTTTTCATAAATACATTTATTATATATTACGGTATATATGTATACAATTTATTACTAACAATATCTGTAGGTTATTTTTATACATTTATTTGTTTTGTTTCTTAAGTTTTTATGTGACAACTTGCCCCACTATGGTCAACATGTGTTTAAATGAACTGTGTATATATATATATATAATTTTTTTTTTTAATCATTTTTTAAAATTTCACCCGCAGTCTTGGCGATGGATAATGTAAATAAACTACTGTTCAAAAGTTTGGCATCAGTAAGAATTTTTTTGAAAGAAGTAAATTATACTTTAATTTAGCAAGGATGTATTAAATTGAAGTGACAGTAAAGACATTTGTAATGTTACAAAAAAAATTATATTTTGAACTTTCTATTCATCAAATAATCCTGAAAATAAAAATGCATTACAGTTTCCACAAAAATATGAAGCAGCACAACTGTTTTCAACATTGATAATATTCAGAAATGTTTCTTGAGCAGTAAATCAGCATATTAGAATGATTTCTGAAGGATCATGTGACACTGAAGACTGGAGTATATTACATTTTTAAAAATATTTAAAAACAGTTATATTAAATTGTAATAATATTTCACAATATTATTGATTTTACAGTTTTTTTTTTTATCAAATAAATGCAGATTTGGTAAGCAAGAGAGACTTCTTTCAAAAACATGTAAAACGTGTTTCATTTGAATGGTATATATACATATATAATATAAATAATATAATATACATAAATACTATGTGAAATGGTTTACTTTGTTACGTCTCGTGCTATCATTACAATCCATCAAACTTCTGCAAGCCTGCTCTCTAGATATTGACCTCGGTCACTTATTGTTTACAAGCATTTTAAAAAATATTTAATGTGACCATGATTAAAGAGGAAGCGAAACTAACAGAGTCATTCAGAGCATGTAAATTTAGATTTTTGAGCCATAATGTGCAGCATGTCAGAACATGCACATCCTTCCTTTACTGTATAATTTCAGAAATTTCACATTTAAAGGAACAGTCACACAACAATGGAGATTCTGTCCTCATTTGCTCGCCTTAATGTTGTTTCAAACCTGTACGAATTTCTTTCTTCTATATGAAAGAAGCTAAGGAGTATGTCCATGCAGAATGCTAATTTTCAGCTCTGGAAAAAAAATCATAAAAGTATCACAAAAACACATTTTACCAACCTTCAAGTCTCTGATATATATATATATTTATTATATTAAATATTTATTATAATTAAATATATATATATATATATGTATATGTTGTTGTTTTTTCTAGAGAAAGAAATATTTAAGATCCTAACCAAGAGTAGAATCACAATGCGGGATCTTAAATATTTCTTTCACGTCATAACACTTTTTAAATTCCTTTAACTTTCTGTTTCCTCCAGGTTTAAATGAGACTAACAGTGTGTCCTCAGAAGGCTGGACTCTGCTGTATATTAGACTGGACGTTCCCTCTGTATTCTCTTTAATTGATGTACTGGCATCGGGCCATGTGGAAGTGAACAATGCTGATCCTGAGGGAACGTTTGGAGCGTTCCTCTGGAAGAAGTACTGGATTTCTGTAAGAAGTCTCAGTTTCCACAGGCCATTTTGTTCTTTCTCTGTACGGCGAAATATCAGCCTCGGTCCAAACAGCGTGAGCAGAATACGCAGGATTTATGATGTTCATCTTCCACATTATTACTTTTCCTAACATCGCTTGAGTTCATTTTGCTGAGTGAAGTTGAAAAATATGAAATACACCTTTTGGCGCAGCGTTGAAAAGCAATATCCAAATCAATTCTCATTAGTGGCACGGAAACCAGGGGTTATGAAACCACACATCTATACGGTGTATTTCATTTGATGCAAATGACAACACAGCTCAAGACGCGCGGCGGCTCAATATGCTATGCTCGGGCATACCTGCGAGTCGATTGTTCAGACAATAATGTTCATTAGACGATCCAAAACAAATCGAAAGCTCTACTGAAGGAACTCCTGGTTTTGCAAAACTCATCTTTAACCACTAACTTCTCCATTTGTCACCACACATAAAGAGGCTGTGGTTTATTTACATTCTTTTTGATTGCTGAATTCCATGTATTTATTCAAAAGGTTTCTGCCAAAATAAATTACTCTATTATCTGTAAGATATAACTAGATTTTTACATTTGTTGAAGATAATGTGTATAATCTGATCGCCATGGTGCGGGCATTGTGAATGGTTGCTAGGGTGTTCTTGGTGGTTTCTAGGTGTTTGCTTACTTGCTTAAATCTCACTATCTAATGCTATAGTTGTGATTGATTGCTTCTTGTTTGCTTAAATCTCGCCGCCATGATGCTAGTGTTGTGAATGGTTGCTAGGGTGTAGCTCTGTGTGGTTGCTTATTTGCTCAGATCTCACCAACATGCTAGTGCTGTAACTGGTTGCTGGGGAATTGTGGGTAGTTGTTAGGGTGTTGCTATGTGGTTGATTGTTTGCTCAAATCTTGCTGCCATTATGCTAGTGTTGTTAATGGTTGCTAGGGAATTCTGGGTGGTTGCTAGTGTGTTCTCGGTGGTTGCTACGGTGCTGCTATGTGGTCGCATACTTGCGCAAATCCCCTCACAAAAATGCTAGAGTTGTGAACAGTTGCTCTGGAATCCTAGGTAGTTGCTAGGGTGTTGCTATGTGGTTGCTAGGTAAATTGAAACTGATATTCTAGTGTCTCTAGATATATCTTGGGTCCCTTAAAGGTGGGTAAGCGATTTCTGGTAGCCAATGTTGACATTTGAAATCACCAAAACAAACACGCCCCTACCCCAAAAGGGTCTCGCCCCTATGTTGATAGCTCCGTCCCACACATCCGTAAGGAACCGAATCAGTTTTCTAAAGCATTTTTGAAAAATCGCTTACCCCACCTTTAATCTGTTGGATTTTTTTCACCTGTTTTAGGGGGGGGAAACAAAGTGTAAATCATTGTGTGAAATCCAAATAGTTTATGTCACAACCTTTATACATGTATAGTAGTTTGTATGTAATTGCAGACATTATTAGAGCACATTCCCATTTAATCTTCAAACCGTCATCATCACTGAACCTCAAGATGGCCGTAAACATATTCATTACTGCTCTATGCATCATGCTTACCGCTCAAGTCAATAGTCCTATGGGGTGGCCTGAAAGCCCTTGTGCTTGATACGTTGATCTCTCTTCAATTAGTTGACAGCATACATAACGTCGCCATGACAACTCAGGCCTTTATGGTTCACTTGTCACTCATCTCTGGAAAACTGCACAGACGATTACGCATGATGAGAGGTCCCTACCAGAAGGTTTGTATGAGTGTTGAATAATGCTTTTAAGCAATAGCTACCTGTTTTACCTACTGTAAATTATCCTTTGCATGCAAACAAAGGTCAGGACTGACAAGCAAACTTTGGTCACTTAACAAATAATAGCACAATAACCTCAACACAAACACAAACGGTGCAGGATGAGTCACTAATCCCTAGTATGAGTAATAGTGATGCAAATATCATTAATAATGCTAAATCTATAGTATTGCATTTCCCTGGACATTTTTAGGGGGAAAATTCCCTGGATTTCCCTGGAAATCCATTTAGGTGTTTGCAACATCTTAATGGAATGAAACTAATCAAAGAGATTGCCTTATTAAGACATCCTTGCAGAAAAGCACAAGAAAAGCATTTACTTCAAACATCACTGCGCTAGACAGTCTTAAAACGGTTGAAAGTCCAAACAGAACATTTGTGACCCTGGAGCACAAAAGCAGTCTTAAGTCGCTGGGGTATATTTGTAGCAATAGTCAAAAATACATTGTATGGGTCAAAATTATAGATTTTTCTTTTATGCCAAAAATCATTAGGATATTAAGTAAAGATCATGTTCCATGAAGATATTTTGTAAATTTCCTACTGGAAATATATATATATATAACTTAATTTTTGATTAGTAATATGCATTGCTAAGAACTTCATTTGGACAACTTTAAAAGCGATTTTCTCAATATTTTGATTTTTTGCACCCTCAGATTCCAGATATTCAAATAGTTGTATCTCAGCCAAATATTGTCCTATCCTAACAAACCA
>NW_015633542.1:1548072-1585903 GCF_001515625.1 Sinocyclocheilus rhinocerous
AACTTTAAAGATGATTTTCTCAATATTTAGATTTTTTTGCACCCTCAGATTCCAGATTTTCAAATAGTTGTATCTCGACCAAATACTGTCCTATCCTAACAAACCATACTTCAATGGAAAGCTTATTTATTTAGCTTTCAGATGATGCATAAATCTCAATTTCGAAAAATTGACCTATATGACTGGTTTTGTGCTCCAGGGTCACATTTTAGGAGATCTTGGCAAGATGGAGTGCCATTTAATTTCATTATGACACAGCTGTCTGAAGTACTTTGTTATGACCGACTAATCAGAATCTTCGAATTTAGGGCTCGATGAAAAGCTTATAATTAAAGCATTATATATATATATATATATACTGTATATATATATATCTTTGCCAATGTCCATCAATGAAGAAAAATGTGTGTGAAGATATATATATATATAATAAAAAAAAAAAATGAATTTGTTGTTTATTTGTTTACCTGTATGTCACATGACGATTAACTGAGAGCTGTTTCTAAACTAAACCACATCAGGGTGATGCACCAGAATTTACCATGTTTTGTAACTTTTAATCAATGAGTGCAGAATGATTTGCACTGCTGAAGTGTGAGGTATAAATTCTCATAGGAAAGAATGTCTCAGTTGTATCTTCTAAACAATAACAAGATTAAATGGAGAGACAATGGACACTCTAACTTAGTTTTCCTGTTTCTTAGAGTTTTTCTCCCGAGAAGAAAAGACCCCAGTAAATCTCACGTGTCTCCTCTACAGTTTCAAAAGAAATCTCAATAATGCCATTTTTCATAATCACTTTTCAATAAATTCTCCCACAAAAAAAATGAGCTGATCTGGATCTACATCCATTGTGTTTTTATTCTCCAAAGAATATTTTGTAGAAACATCTAAGACATCTAGACAAAGTTGATATCGCAATGAAGCATAAGTTACACTTTCTCTAAGCTCTGAAAGTGCAATAAGATCTTCCTCTGTGTCATGACTCAAAAAGCAAATCTCAATTTCGCACAAGAGGACTAAAATAGACATCATAACCACATAATGCTGAAGAGCCCAGGGAACGAGATGAAACGATCATGGCAAGTGCTTCCCTCAGTACTGAGATGAATCCATTACCACACTACAATGAACATTACTGAAAAATTTATTTGATGAAGATGATGTCCGATTTTCTGGGTAGAAACATTTGAATATCATATTATGTCTCTCTCCATGCAGTGATAGAGACATGAAGTGACAGAGGCAGGAAACAGAGGATTCTGGGACGTGCATGTGCCTGATTCAGAATTAAATGAAATTTTGGCTCGCTTTCAGTTCCAGAGTGTGAATTTGAATTAAATTAGCCACGACCCACGGGATGTTGAAGAGGAATTTGAACTGGAATGACAGGAAAAGGAATTTAGTACTAAGATATTTCAACAAACTGGGCAAAAAGAATTAATATTGTAATTAATAATAAGAATTCATATTATAAAATGTAGTAACAATAAAGACACTTATAATATAAACATTTATATTTCAAATCAATGCTTTTCTTTTGAACTTTCTAGTAAAAAAATGTTATGAATGTTTTCAACAATAAATAAATGTAGGAAATCTGCATATTAGAATGATTTCTGATCAGAACAAAATAACATGATTTCTGATCATGTGACACTGAAGACTGGAATAATGATGCTGAAAATTCAGCTTTACATCACAGGAATAAATTAAATTTTACAATATATGACAACAGAAAAGCTATTTTAAATTGTAATAATATTTCACAATATTACTGTATTTTTGATCAAATAGTAGCCTGGGTGAGAACCTTTTCCAAAATATTTTAAAAATCTTACCGACCCCAAACATTTGAACGGTATTTTAGGTAAAATATAAACAAATAATTAATTACTCTTCACAATTAAAATCAGTTTATTAAAAAATAAAAAAAATTAAAAATTAAAACTCAGGATATAATCCCTACCTTGTGTATATGATAATGTTCATAGGTAATTCTTACAATGTTCCATTTTTCCATTTAAATTCTACTTCTTTAAATTTAAATTCAAATTACCATTCTGTATCCTGTTTGCCACTAATTCAAATTCAGAAGTATTTTTGATCAAATAGTAGCCTGGGTGAGAACTTTTTCCAAAATATTTTTAAAATCTTACCGACCCCAAACATTTGAACGGTATTTTAGGTAAAATATAAACAAATAATTAATTACTATTCACAATTAAAATCAGTTTATTAAAAAATAAAAAAAATTAAAAATTAAAACTCAGGATATAATCCCTACCTTGTGTATATGATAATGTTCATAGGTAATTCTTACAATGTTCCATTTTTCCATTTAAATTCTACTTCTTTAAATTTAAATTCAAATTACCATTCTGTATCCTGTTTGCCACTAATTCAAATTCAGAAGTTGAACTGGAATTTAAAAGTCATACTCAGTCAAATTATGAATGACACTGCTGTTTGAGGTTTGGAAAGTGTGCGAACAGAGAGAAAGTGAGAGAGAAACAGAGCGAGGCGAGCCATGGGCAAAGAAATAGTACTGCAGAGAATGAACCACCCCTCCCTTCCCAGTCCGCAGAGCCTCCATAACAGGAGAAGGAGTTCCTGAAGATGAAGAGAACAAGACACACGACGACTCAAAGTAACAACAGATCACAAAGAACTACTTTTGAAGTGCTTTTCATGGCTTTTATTGACTAGTCAGGACAGCTCACCTAGCCTACTACCTGTATGAAAGACAGCCATAAATACTTTAAAAAAAAAACACACACTGAGTAATATAATAAAATGACATCACATACCTGCATCTGAGGACATCATGAGACTCTTATAGAAGAACCAGTGCCATGGTGTGAGAGGAACCACTGCTACAGATGGTGAAGATGTCAACGCTCACAGTAACGGAGAGTTGGGAGAAGGTGGACCTGATGTACATCTCCATCGAGAGCACTATCGCTCTGGCGTCGGTGCTTGGGAACGTGCTGGTGGTCCTGGTGGTTTGCATGAACCAGGCTCTCAGAGACCCGACTTTCTGTTTTATTGTTTCTCTGGCACTGGCCGATATCGCGGTCGGCGTTCTTGTCATTCCACTGGCGGTGGTCCTCAGTTTGGGTCTCAACACGTTGTTTTACAACTGCCTCTTCATTTCCTGCCTCCTCCTCATCATCACCCAAAGCTCCATATTGTCCCTGCTGGCCATCGCCATCGACCGCTTCCTACGCGTCAAAATCCCCACCAGGTGAGTCTGAAACACTGAATAAATATGAAATATTTTCTGTTTAGTTGCATGACGTGTGACCATTACCTGACATCAGAGATCAGTGAACATGCAAATGTGTTGTTCAATTATTGAAATATTAAAATTAAAATGTCAGGGTTTACGTTTGTGGGTCTTTCTTAGGGTGATGCACCAGAATTAACACAAATGTATTTACCATGTTTTGTAACTAAAGTGAAAAAAAATGGGTGTAAAAACAACTTTCACTGAGAAATTTCTAGCAAATTTCACAATCACACACAAAAAAACCCAGCAAGTAACACACTGAATTAAACGTAAATTTTGAGTACAAAGGTTGCAATAATATTTTCTTGTAAAGCATACTTCAATCAAATCTTTTTTTTTTTTTTACAAACTTATGTCTATTAGTGCAAAATGATTAGTACTGCTGAAGTGAAACAGAAAAAGAAAAATGGCAAATGACAAATTTTATGTTAGTTTACTGACTTTACATTTCTAGGACATCACGACTGAGTCCACCAAAAAACAACTCTTTTGGACGCATAAAAAAATGCTGAAGCATTTTACAAACTTAGTTGCAATGAAATAACCTTTAAAATGACCTTTGCATGACACAAAGCAGTAATTTAATGCATAGCATTGAGTAGCTTATTGCTTTCATGCAATAGGATTGTGATTAAAAAAACAGTAATGTATAATAAATGGTTTCATTTAATAATAATAATTGTTCACCAAGCTATTTAGCTTTGAGAATGGCTCATCAAAACAGAAGTCATAACTATTGGTTTTTATACATTTGTATTTGTCCGATAGAGATAACACTTTAATGCATCAGCTTTGTTTTATCATATTTCTTGGCCAGACAGCAATATATCTGTTGCTTTCTTTAATGCAAATCAATAGGCTGGTGTAATGCAAGGCTTTTAACTAAATTAAACCCCTGCTGTCTGTCAAAGGGAATGATGTTCACTGGTTTGATAGTATTTTGGCAGCGTCCCTAACCACTCATTTGCTTGATGTTTGAAGTCATGTGACTTAAATTGCTTATGTAACACATTTGTGGCGAATGGTGAATTGAATATATTCAAATATTTTAAAATCCATAATTTATATCTTATAAATAAAGAGATTTAGAAAATGTACTGCCTAAGGAAAGTGTGACTCATTGCCATTTTTGCTACAAACATAAATAAAATAAAATAGTATTTCATATTAATTTGGACTTACATTTTTGCCTGGAGGATGATAAAACATTAGAAAAATATCCCACAGTCTAGCCATATTTGGAAAAAAGAATATCATAGAGATCAGTGAGCAACTACCTGAACACTCTTAACCACTTAGCAATGCAGTAAAACCACTCTAAACCCCTTAGCAACTGCATAGCAACCCCCGACAATAACATGTCATTCAAAAAATTTAAAAATCTAGTTGCTTAGTACTATAGTACTTGTTTGAAAACTTGTTAAAGGGATAGTTCACCCAAACTGACAATTCTGTCATCATTTATATTTCTTCTGTTGAACACAAAAGAAGATATTTAGAAGAATGTTGGTAACCGGTAGCCATTGAGTTCCATAGGATTTTTTTTTCATACTATGGAAGTCAATGGCAACCGTCAACTGTTTGGGTAAGCTAAGACCATTCGAAATGTGCTAATCCATGATATTTCTAACATTAGTGGTGTGCATTATATAGAATAACACTTGCATTATCGCTTGTGGTTATCACTGGTTTTAAAAAGTAATGTATGTCATTGTCTTTGTATTGTTTTAACAGGTATAACATCATTGTTACGCAGAGGCGGGGATGGGTAGCTGTGGGTTTGTGCTGGCTCATCTCGTTTCTGACTGGTTTAGTGCCAATGGCCGGCTGGCACCGCACCCCACCCATTAATGTCAGCATGACGGCCATCGAATGCCAGTTCACCAACGTCATGTGCATGGATTATATGGTCTACTTCAACTTCTTTGTTTGGGTGGTGGTGCCCCTGACCATCATGATCGGACTGTACGCCGAGATCTTCCGTGTGATCCGCCGCCAGCTCAACCGCCGAGCTGAGGCCACCAGTGACTCCAGCAAGTACTACCGTAAAGAGCTGAAACTTGCGAAATCATTAGCGCTAGTTCTGTTTCTGTTTGCGCTCTGCTGGCTGCCACTGCATATTATGAACAGTATTGTGTTTTTTTGCCCCACATGCAACGTGCCCAAGAGTGCTTTTTACGTTGGTATCTTCATGTCACACGTCAACTCCGCACTCAACCCAGTGGTGTATGCCTTCCGCATCCAGCGCTTCCGTGATACGCTGATTCAAATCATCCAGCGATTCGTGCTCTGTAAAACCCCATCAGCCAACCTGAGCCAGCACGGTCTTGGACCCATCACAGAGAAAACCCAAGTTCAGAAGTAACTAAGACTGAAGACTTTAGATATACAAACAATGCAATGCAACACGCAATATGGCGGAATAAGTCCCGCCTTCTAAATAAAAGAGCCAATCAGTAGTTCGTAAAGTCATTGCATTACTGCAGCTGCCGTTA
This sequence comes from Sinocyclocheilus rhinocerous, assembly GCF_001515625.1. NCBI lineage: Eukaryota > Metazoa > Chordata > Actinopteri > Cypriniformes > Cyprinidae > Sinocyclocheilus > Sinocyclocheilus rhinocerous. The sequence goes on from NW_015633542.1 coordinate 1,553,860, forward strand.
GGAGCTCTGGTTGTAATAGAAACAGTCAATGTTTTGAGAGGTGCATGTAGGACTGCATATGCGCTTTGGCTGGTCCACCCGAAATATAAGCTTCTTAACGCTATTTGAGCATAAGAAACGACTTTTATGGGACCATTCATGTCAGATTTAGTTGATTTGCCCATTTAAGTTCCCTATTCAGACTTTTTTTGGGTGCCCGAAATAGCTGCCTGATGGCATTGAAAATATGGAACAGACTTTCACACACTGTCTGGGTTGTAGCAACTGACTGGCGAAAGGAACTATGCAAATCAGGAAACAACACAAACATACCCAAAAAATGTGCAGAACATTCATGAAATGCATTTTTCAATTTTTCCATTCTGATTCTGTGCTCTACATAGTGGAGGATCCAGCGAACTACTGCAATCTGACATTACTGCAGTTCATGCACCTGAATCAGCTCTTTAAAATGCAGAAAGCGCACTTGTCTACACTGTGTTTGGAAATATGCCCAGTTATAATGCTCTTCTCCATCATTTGATGAATTACTGCTGCCACGATGTCTCGAAAATGTACACAAACATCGCTTTTCCAGCGATACTGCGTCAAGCAAATAGCAAGTTTTGTGAACGTTCAATAATAAGCCTTATTTGCATAGCAAGGAGGCGTGTTTGCACTGAACAGAATTACTTGAATTAAATATTCAAAGCGCAATGCTATACCGCACCTGGTTAAGGTTTTTTTTTTTTTACTGAAATATCGAATGTAAAAGCAGTGCAACTGTATAGTGAATTTACCACTGTGAGTTTAACTATGGATAGATAGTTTGCTAAAAACTCTGCAGCTTCAAAGATCTCTCTTTTGAATAATACAAATATTTTGTGGCCTGATGTGGCTAAGAATGAGCACTGGATGATTTGTTACACTTGTCATGCACACCAAACAACTAGTGAATAGAGTAAAATGGGACAATTTAACAGAAAATAACAGAACCAATTTCCCACCAATGAGCTGGACAAACCAATATTCATTACAGTCCTAATGCTTCAGGTTGCACATGTGAGTGTAATTTCTTCAATTAAAAATCAATATCATGCATTGAAGAATTTGCATTTATTAAAGGTGCTGTATGTAATTTTTTAATTGTACCAAAGCATAAAACACTAGATATAATATATTCACCGATATTTAGGAAACATGCTAAGTTAACATACTTGTTTCTCTGAAAAACAATACTACAGCCAGTTATTCTACTTTGAAAACGTGCGTTCCATGTCGGAATGGCTGTTTTTGTTTTGGTCTGTGTGACTCCGCCCACAGACCATTTAACCAATAGTATTTTGACACCCTGGGTTGCCAGAGAGCAGACAAAACAGCGTGTTGCAGCCATGGAAGCCAACAAACAAACTGGGTCAGAGATTGCAGATTCTAACTGACCTAAAAAGCCTCCACACATCCATCTAAAGATCTCTATGGCCAGAGGATTATTAAAATACGGATATATCGACTCATCAGCTTACAGTGTAAGGCTAGTCGCCTTCCATTGTTAATTGTGCTCATTACAAATACCTTTTTAAAACAGTGGACAGGCGAGTCTTCAGGAAACCTGTTTGAAAACAATCATAATTGCAGAAATTACACACACAAACCAGTAAGTATTTACCTAGCAACCACCTCACATCGTGCAAAAAACAACAACACCCAAAACACCTTAGCAACTGCATAGCAACACCCTGGCAACCCACAGCTTTAAAGTCTGGATGTTTTACCATTTTCTCATTATTGTTAAAGATGATTCTTTAGATTTCATGACTGAGAATAATCCTTTTTTCAGTATTTTTACCTGTACAGTACATGCGTTAAACAGAGTTTGTGTATTACAATAAAAATACCAATAGATTTAGCTAACAAACTATGATAACAGCAAATTCACATAACACGCAGCCTAACTGAAATGTAAAGTTAGATACTGTATATTTATAATAGTAAAGATACAGTAAGAATTTGCATTTAATATGGCCTGCATGGCTGTGCCATTTTTCCAATAAACTGTATGCAAACTGGTAAAGCATCAAGATAAATATGAAAATGAATTTAGGATAATGTGATTCACAGGTGTATCATCAAAATACATCATGATCACACACATTTACTGAGATCTACACATGTTGGTATGGGTTAGGGTTAGAGATATATAATCCCTCTAGTGTACTACAAGGGTCAAAGGTTTTAGTTCTCAGGCTCAGCATGTCTGGTTTGTCATGCAGGTGACAAACCAACTGATTGACCGCAGTGTGACAGCTAATCCCAGAGATAAGCGAAACAAGAGGAAGCCCTGGTCAAATGTGAGATATGTTGCAGGCACACTGACCGCAAATTATGATGAAGAAGTGACTGACAGACAATAACTGTGAACTTTCACCATGCCAGTAAGTAAACGGGTGGAAAAACCTATAAAAATAAACCACAATGTTACTGGCAAGAACACAACAGGGCCAGTGTATCTTTATGAAATCTTGAAGCGGTAATTATGTTAGCTTGACAAATATATAAAATGACTATAAACAGCCTAGCAACCACTCAGAACACCTTAGAAACCATCTAGCTACTTCTTACCAACCATGCAGCTCACATTAGCAAATGTTTAAAAGCAGCCTAGTAGCAACAACCCAAAACACCTAAGCAACAACCTAGCAACCACTCTTAACACCTTAACAACCACGCAGCAACTGCTTTCCACCAACACAGGTATGTAAATTTCAACTTATATTAACTTTTCAACTTTCTGACAAGGCTTTTCAAGGTAAAATTCATTTTTTTTCTTTTCAAATTTTAAATAATATTGAATTATGACACTGAATTATAAAAGAAGGCCTTATATTATGTTCCACAGCCTATGAAATTATAAAATATGTGAAACTGGTAAGTGAAATAAGATTAAATCGAATAACAATATCAATTCATGGCATACATTAAATCTCAAGGTACTACTAACACAGTTAAAAAATTAATAATTTGTCCAGTTATTTCAATCGAAGAGTAAGAGCGGGATTATCGGTTTTGAGGTGATCGGTGAAGTTTGAAGTGTCGAATCTGCGGCGCGAGACACACAGATGATGACGTCACGCTCTGAACAACGGCTCTAAGTTTTGCATCCGGTTGAAAATAATATTATTAGCCTTAAAATAAAGCGTCACCTATCCATAATCTCGATCTGTCAGCGGCCTCACCGACCTCAGGATCACACTACGAATGTGTCTTATTCGGGGTTCGTGTTTTCAAAGCATTATAATACTCACAAACGGATGTCAACAAAGTCGCTGGTTAGCTAGCGAATGCTAACAAACAGCCTGTTCGTATTTTTTCTGTTGTAATTTAGATTTAACGTTATATGTGTGTTTACTTGTGTAAAATGACATCTGTTTATATATTTGTAAAATACTAAAGATAACACATTACTATTCTTGACTTTAGAATGTGTGAATGCTAATTAGTGCGTATGTTGTATAATAATACTGAACAGCGATAGTTATTTAGTTTCACTAAAATTGATTTCGCTTTATCTGGGTTGGTATACTTAGCTTATCTACGTTTTCGTGGTTAATAACAAATAATGCACATGTACCACGGCATTCCTAAAAGTACCATGGTACTTTGAGATATGCCATGGTATTTTCATGGTACTCCTGCTGGTGGACTGACGAATAAACGGAACCCTGCCCTGTTATTATTTTGTCATTGCCAGGTTGAGACTCAAATCTTGGGGCTCCTGTTAACCTTCCCATCAAGCCGGTTTGGGGACGTGTGTTTGTCCCCCTCATCTCCTGCGAGATGGCCAGTCATTTCCGCAGCTACGTTTGGGATCCGATCCTCATCATCTCCCAGATTATTCTCATGCAGTGCATCTACTACAGCTTCTTGGGTCTGTGGTTGGCTGGTGTTGATGGATTGGTCCATACCAGCAGATCACTCGACCAGATATTCAGTTACGAGGTAAGTAACTGTCCAAATAGGGTTCAGAATAAAGATAACTAAAATCGGTCTTGTCAACCTAGACTTACAAATAACTAGTTTACTTTCTGTCAAGGTTCTTGGCTTTTCAACAACACAGGGTTGCTTGTCTATGATGGCATTCATTCTGAATTCTCTCACGTGGTAAGTTTATATTAATGGCATCTTATTCCAATAATTTATCTCACATTTGTCTGCCATCTGAAGTCATTCTTGGCTCTGTGTCTCTTTCTCAGCGCTCTTGGCCTGTGGTTTTTCATCCGACGTGGAAAGCAGTGTCTGGACTTCACCGTGACAGTACATTTCTTTCACATGATCGGCTGCTGGATCTATAACGCCCATCTCCCAGTCGCCCTGTCATGGTGGTTGGTCAACGTGGCCTGCATGGCCCTCATGGCGGTCATAGGCGAGTACTTGTGCATGCGGACAGAGCTCAGAGCCATCCCTGTCAACACGGCACCCAAATCCAACCTATGAGGACTGTTTAGAGACAGATGTGCAACAGCTGGTGTGTACGAGGTCACGCATCGGCAGGACTGGCCTGTTGACTAATGCTGCGGTGGTTTTCTGGGAGGATGAGCAGAAGTGACTTGGTTGTTCTGGATGACGTTGAGATGTGCCATATGGGTTTCATGCTGCATCGCATGATGATCCTGCGACTTCCCTCAATCAGCATCATGGCGGCATTAGCATCATTTCAAAAAGACTATTGTAATTATTCTTATTTAGGACCAATTCTTCATCATTCATGGATGGCTACTGAAAATATGACAGTGATGGTCTGTTTTAAAAGTACAGAAAGCATCATGTCTTATGTGTAAATCTTTATCTAAATAAAATGCAATGTAATTCTGAATACTTGGATAATGGTTCCTATTGCTTTGGAAAGAATTGTGGATTTCATGTTTTATCAAGTCATTCTTTTACAATTACTAATGGCAGTATTTCATTGACTTCAAATGTAGTTTATTAAATGAGTTTAAGTCAACATGAAATCAAAGCGGACCCTGTTTGATTTCTTGATGCATGTTAATGTTATTGAGCATGTTATTCCAAAGCACAAAGTTAAAAGTTACTGCCTACTAAGGTTTTTCCGTCATTGAATGTCCTATTTCTCTCAGAAATCTCACATTAAGGAAGTAAAATGGGTCGCAATTATTGTCTCATGTTTACTTTAATGTATTTTGCGTTCGATTTTGACCCACATGCCTGTCAGATACAATCAGTATCTCAAGATTTGTTTGCAATGAGTAATTGAGTGATATATGAATCTAAAACTTCATATAACTTCTGAAGTTATATGAGGCAAGTGAAATCAACTAGATTTTTTCACTTACTCTGCAATAAATCAGACACTGCAATATCTGTGTTACTCTATGATCTCAGGTTTTCAAAAGTGTGAGCTTTGACTTCCTAAAAAGTATATTTTCTATTAACCTTGCAACATCCTGTTTCTAAAACGTGTTCAGACCACATAATACTGACTACTAAAAATAAAACACTATAGAAAGGCTTAATATTAACTATCATGATCCAGGCTCAAAATATAAGATGCGAAAGTACAAAAGGTGACACAACCCGTTCGTCATTGTGCTGTGTCGCAGGCCCTTTATTAATGGTTTCGCTTTTGGTGGGACTTTGTAGCTTTGAATGACTGAACAACATGAAACATTAAAGCTGCACAGTGAAACATCTCATGGCAGCTCTGCATGGTTTCTCACACGTGGAATAAGACCTATTGCTTTAAGATATTTTCTCAAATGTTTTGCCAGAATAAAACTATATTCTGCAAAGTGACGTATTTGTATTTGTATAAATAAGTATTAATAGTGATCCTTAAAAGGTAAACAATAGACGGTCAAGAAAATGTCTGGGTAATATTTCCCTGAAGAAAAAAAAAAGTTTTTGCATAAGGACGATTAAGCCTTTTAGGACTGAAGCTAATTAATGTGATTTTCATTATTCTTGATGAGCGATTTTTTGTTATAAACAATATTAATACAGTAAGCAAATACTACCACGATGTATGTAAGCTATACATATTTCAGAATTGTTTTTTTCATTACATTAATGAGAATTAATCAAGGTCAGAGCTCTTTATCGTCATTGTACAGGTATGAGAATGCTTTATACGTCAGGAGGCATTAAACTTAAATATGTTAGAGGAAATGAGCTTAACTGTCACCATAATGAATGAAAACATAAATGTGTTTTGATTTTGGGGTCAGACTCAAACGTGACCGTGTGACGTGTTAAACGGGCAGATTCCCTCCGAAACACGAGGTGGCGCCAGTGCGCATGCGCGCTCGCTCCAAACCCAAACAAAGACGTAAAAGGATTCTCATCTTCCACTTCCGGTGGTGTTCGCCCCGCGCTGTTCCGCTGCGAAGATGCCGAAGTGAGTCTCTCTTTATGTTAATTTTGTAGTTATGCGATATATACAAAACAAACTGACACACTTTAGTCGTGAAAGATTAAGTACCGTATCTGTCATACATTTAGGAATTTTAAAAACCACACTGCAAATACAACAGCGTTTCTCAGACTAGAGCTAGCTCTTTAAGCTAAGCCAGCATTTAATTAGCTTATTAAATGTTTAATTTAGTGTGCTAGTTATTCTATGTATATGCAGATTAACTTGTTTAAATAACGTTTTTGATGTAGGAAACAGTTTTTAACAATAAGAGCAAAACGCAATAAATGAATAACGTTACTATGATTTCCATGGTAAAACTATGCTATTGATATGTTCCAAATGATTTCTAGAAGACTGGTACAAAGTCATGGTACTTTGTTAGTTCTATGGTATTTATCATAAATACCATCACTGTACTTTTTGCACCTCTATGGTATATTAATTAAGGGTGGGCTGTTTTTGTCTCTTTCAGGTTTTATTGTGATTATTGTGACACGTACCTGACACACGATTCGGTAAGATTACTTAAACGTTTTCTATAATCTGATCTTAATCTCAGCTGTGTAACATGACATTATTATCTGTGGAAATGTTCATTGTTTGTGTGTTTAATCTCTGCAGCCATCAGTCAGAAAGACACACTGCAGCGGACGGAAACATAAAGAAAATGTGAAAGATTATTATCAGAAATGGATGGAGGAGCAGGCTCAGAATCTCATTGACAAAACAAGTGAGTGACCAGTATGCTCTTCCATGTTTACAAAGACCCTGATGGATGTATGGAGGTCTGTTTTTGCCTCCTAGTTTAAAAAAAAAAAAAAAGTAGGCTAATTGATGAAAAATTTAATAAAAAGGTAATTGTGACCTTTTCTTCACAATTCAGAATTCAAAGAAGTCAGAACTGCAAGATATACTCAGAATTCTGACTTTTTATTCTATAATTCGGACTTAGTTTCTCACAATTCTGAGAAAGTTAAAATTGAGAGATGTGACCTTAGAATTTTGAGGAAAGGATTCTTAGTATATCCTACAAATTCGTACTTTTATATCAGAATCGCAAGGGAGAGTCCCAAATTGTGAAGAAATATCACAATTACCTTTTTATTTTGTAGTGGATACGGGCTTCCATAGATCTATACTTGATATAAACTGTCTTGACTCATTTCTTGATCTTTTATGAGATGAGTGTTCCAGTGTGAAGTCGTTTTTATCTGTGTTTCAGCGGCCGCTTTCCAGCAGGGTAAAATCCCACCCACCCCGTTCCCAGGAGCCCCTCCACCTGGCGGATCTCTGCTACCGCATCCAAATATTAGTACGTTTCAGAGATCTGAAATGTTCACTCCCTTTGGCAGTTACAAAGCATATGAACAATTTCTGTGTGTACTCTGACTACAGAAAAAAGCATTGTTTTTTCACGCACTGGTCTTTTGAGATTTTGAGTTTTGCTTCTATGTGACATGTGGCCAAGTATGGTGACCCATACTCAGAATTAGTGCTCTGCATTTATCCCATCCAAAGTGCACACACACAGCAGTGAACACACACCCGGAGCAGTGGGCAGCCATTTGTTTTTGCTGCGGCGCCCGGGGAGCAGTTGGGGGTTCGGTGCCTTGCTCAAGGGCACCTGAGTCGTGGTATTGAAGGTACCTGTACCTTCAATACCACTACAGTCGCTGTACATTCACTCCCCCCACCTACAATCCCTGCCGGTACGAGACTCGAACCCACAACCTTTGGGTTACGAGTCCGACTCTCTAACCACTCAAAACATGCAAAATACACCTTTATGTGTTTATTTATTTTACATTTTTCTATAGATTTCAATTACAGTGCACATTTTTAAAAGACTGTTGTCTCAAAATGAGTTTTCATCTCACTTACATAAACTTTACAGTTTTATTCATATCTATATCAAGTTTTTTTTTTTTTTAACCAAGGGGTTCGTTCTTATATAAGTAACCTGATTTATAAAACATCTATTCCTAAAAACATGGTGATTTTTCTGTCTTTTGACAGTATTTTCTTGTTTTTATTTTATAAAAAAATATCCTTAATCTGAACAAAATGAAGCAAGAATTTTGAACCTGACTTCATTCGGTGTTCAGATTTCTGGACTGGACTTTTAGCTAATGCTTTATTTGCATATTTAGACTTTACAATTTTCAAAACAAGTTTCTGAATGTACTGACATTAATCAGTTTGGGAGTATGGTGAAATCAAATTAAAAAAAATTTTTTTTACCATGTTCACCTGCAATGTCTTGCCTTAACATAATATTAACACTTAAATTCAGAAATTGTGTATGCTGCATAAAATTGTATTATTTAGGTATTGCCATTATAGCGGTCACCCTGCTTTCTAGCAGTCAGTCATTGAGAAACCATATTGGTCAACCAATAAATTGAGATTTGATTTTAATGAATTGATTAAATTATTTTATTAACATAATTTACAAGGAATAACGTGTTTTTTTTCTTGCAGGTGGATATCTTGTGTTGTCAAGTGCAAGCATTCTGCCCTGATCCTGGTATGTTTCTGACATCCCCATACTCTTCCCAACCAGGAAGAAAAGAGGATACTAATGTAATTGGTGTTAAATTGTTTATCAATATTTGCTCAAATTATGTGAAGTTCAAAAGAAATTCAAGTGAATTCAAAGAGGAAGCGAGGGACAAGTGTTGCCTGAGGGGTTTGCAGTTTTTCTCCTTTTCTGTAAATCATTCTGTTCCACTGCAGCATATATGCCCATTTTTTTCCATTAAGTCAAAGAATCTGCTAATTATAAAAAATAAAACACTCGTTGTGATGCTAGACAGCTAGGCTTTGTGATAGGTGGCCATAAAGTGACATTTAATTCAGCTCTTTGTTTTCATATAGCAAATCAATAGCCTAAATATGCTACATGTTTGCTTTTTCACAGTAAGATCATTGCATCAACCATTGATTCGATTTCAATTCAGCTGGATTCTTCACATACAGGTAAAAATATTTTTGCTGATTTACATGAAAGTACTTCTTCTCAACCACAATGTTTCCATCTCAGGTCCACATTTGGACCCATTTTGTTTTAAATGCCACAAATCTTTAACCAGCAGTTCTATAATGTACAGAGTTCAAAAAGATCAAAACTCTTGTTTTGCACTATTTTTAGGTATATTCTGCTAACGTCACTCGCAAAGTCCTTCTCCGTATGAAAATAAACCACAGTTTAAGAGGAAACATTGAAAACTAAAACGTTCACACAGTGCTCAGGAAAGAGAAGTCCAGTTTTCCAGAGATTCCACAAAGTTCTGCTTGCTTTTTAAAGACATAAATGAGTGAATCTCACGGAAAAACTTGAGAAATGTTCACATTTCACCCCCAAAATCAAAATAAGAAGCAAATAAAACCTATTTTCAGGACCATGCATTGACATATTTGTCATGACAATTAAGCAAATTACACCCCAAAATGCTGAGAAAATGATATAGAGTACAAGTATACATCTTGGTTGTACTGCATTTAATTTATGCTGATTTTAATACAGTAATTATTATGATTTCTTCCCACATTACAGAATTTCCAGCAAAAATATGTCTAGAAAATAATGCCACAACGCAAGCAATCTTGATAGTCCTGAGAATAGGATTCATTTGCTTTATGCCAAAATCTTGCTTTTGATTTTGGGGTGAAATATGACATTGCTTTGTGAGATTCATTCAAATTGAATATCATGCTGATTCATGTTTTAATATTTGATGTGTTGTGTCCATTTCCACATCACCAGCAAATCAGTTTATCGGCTGAGTAATGTCCGTATTCAAGTTTATTTTTGCAGTAGGAGCAACTTTGGACAATCCGGTTGGTACGGCAGTTAAGTGCTAATTTTGCATTTCTCTTTCATACTCACTCAATTTCTTCCTCATTTGGACTCACACATAAAGTTTCACCTGAGTCCCCTTCAATTCACACCTTGGTGTCCGGAAACTTGAAAGGTGGAGTCAGCTACACAAGGAAAAATATATTGGAATTCAGAAATGGGAATGCTCTAAAATCCCAATCAAGTTGTCAGAGCCCAGACAGGACTGCTAATTCAATTGGAAATATTAAAAATGTGACACAGCATTTCAGAAAAGTGTCAAAAATACACAAAGCTCGCATTACAGGATGTGATGTCACGAGTGAAATGAATCTTGAGTTAGCCTCTTTGGCAATTTTGAGTTAGGAAATGGGACAAAACAATGGCAAACTATGGTTGTTAATGAGTGAGGATGATTGTGATGTCTGGAAGTTGAGGATGTGCAACACAGTCACAAAGAAATTACCACAACTTTAACAGATAACTCCATAAAACCGGACATGAGAGACAAACAGTGCAGTTCAGAATTGAGTAACTTAACAGCCAGATTCAAACTAAAGCGAACAGTCCTTTCCACACGATAAAAAAAAAAACAGCCATGTTCTCACTGCAACGTTTTGGAAACAACAACAGCATTTAAATGAGAAATGAATCACCTGAATCATCATTCTGTATGTGTACGAAATACAGGAGTCTTTCTTGAACGTAAAGTGGCTGACAGTTATACAGAGACTGTTGCGATTCGCGAAAGTGTCACCATAGCAACAGCGGTTATAAACACTGATCTATATTATATATATAATATAATATAATGTTCTCTATTATAGATCAGTGGTTATAAACCACAAACACTGACGCCGTTATTTTTGACTAAAAAATATTAGAGACCCAAAAATGAAAATTCTGTCGACATTTACTCATTCTCAATTTGTTCCAAACCTGTATGTGTTTCTTTTTTTCTGTTGAACATAATATATATTTTGAAGACAGTTAGCAACCAAACAGTTGACGGTAGCCATTGACTTCCATTGTATATTTTTTCCATACTGTGGACGTCACTGCCTACTAGCAACAAAATATATTCTTTTGTGTTCAACAGAAGAAAATCATACAGGTTTGGAACAACTTGAGGGTGAGTGAATGATGACAGAATTTTCATTTTTGTGTGGACTGTCCCATTAAATGTTCCGTGTGTGAATTTGGTTTAAAAATGTGGTTGTTAGGCTACTCCTTTAAAACTGTGAGTGAAAAAAAATCTCATTTAGCCGCAGTGTGAACGTGGAACATGAAACAAGACAAAACATAAAACATCAATAATGTAAAATCGACTTGTGCCATTTAGCCAAAGTAAAACAGCAGATTTCTAGCATCTAATACACTGAAATAACATGTTTTTTTTGTTGTTTTTTTTGCGTGAATAAACAAAGTGGTGCAAACATACAGTGGTTTTCCAAACGTTCAGTACATTGTCACAATATGCATAAGGCTGTTTGGAGCTTCTTCTTTTCTTTTCTTTTTTTTTACCTCTAGCCTTAGTGCTTTTTCTATACTTGGCTTCATTATCTTCTCTCTAAAGATAATTGTGGGACCTTGGGAATTCTTTTGCAATTTAATATAGTAACATTTACCATTATTATGTCTACGAAAATATTCTGTCTCATTTTTCTGCAAATGTCTTTGTAGTGGAAATCTAAGAGGTAACTAATTTTACAGAACAAATCATCAATCACAAAATGAACATAGAGGTTATACACACACTTACTATGTGATGTTAACAATGTAAAGTTACAAATATAGAACTTTACGAAACCAAATGGATTCCCTTATTAGATAAAAAGTCAATGAAATTGGAATGGGAATGTTGTCTTGGTTATTCCATTTTCTTGGGGCTGTATTCTACTCTTCCCAGTAAAACTGTATTGCATTTCAAATCCCAACCTTTAAACGCTCTAAACAGGCATAGTATTTCTTCCGAGGGCCTCAGAGCTGCAGATGCCTGGTAAGACAAAAGGAAGCACTGGATGTGAATCGAGATGACAGACCCAACTCTTTTGAAAAACTGGTCTCATACTTGGTGCTACTCGAAGGTCTGGAGGATTCCCGTGGTTCGTAGAGCCAACTGGTGCTGCCCAGGGACTGCAGGTCCGTTTCCGGCTCCAGAGGGTCGATCTGCCGGAGAAGCAGGAGCGAGGAGTGAGACTGCAGGAGAGAATGGCAGCCAACGGAAACCCACATTTCACACAAGTGAGGAGATGGCCGTTGAGGATGAACACCATGTAGAAATCACCGTAGACAACAACACTGATCTCTGGACCTGATGCTGGTTTGGGCGTTTATACACAAACAGATGCTCAGTCTATCTGCTAAGTTAATAGACAAGGGGATTCTTAAATTCAATTGGCACACAATCTTCATCTTAAAATCGTTAAAAGTGGCGTCTTTTAAGAAGGTCGCCTGATACTGTCATTTCAAGTTGTTTTCAAAAAAGTGAACGTTTTGAATTTGACAAAGTGTAAATGTAGGATAGCTGTCTCCAATGTTGCTGACACAACATTTTAAGTATTGCTTAAAATGCAATACTTTGTTTTTGAAAAGTCCTCTCAATGACATTGTTAGGCGACACAAACTTTTCGCTTCACTTTATGAAAAGGCCCAGTATTGTTTTCTAGTAATTTGAAAGACATTGCTCCAGGCATGGTGAACCCAATTGAAGAATTGTGTAGTGATCTGTGAAGTACAACTATAATTATATAAATCTCCCGAAAACGTCTGGGTCACATTTCACCCCAAAATCCCTTCAGAAATTACATTTAGCATACATTCAAATTAAGCTTATGTTTAGAACCATTAGAGTTTTGCACTGTGACATTATTTCCAAGACAATTATGCACAAATTTGTAATTACCATAATAATGTGTACGGATGTTTTACTTTTTACTGTATTATTGTAAGGATTAAGCAATATTAAATTCACTACAATGAAGTATAAATACTAAAATAAATTAACATTTATTAAAAAAAAATATATATATATATACACAGTATAAGCAGATTTAAAATGTGTATACACACACACATAATAATATATTGCCATTTTTTTCAATTCTTAATTGTCATCAAAATAATGTCACAATGCAAAACAATTTAATACAAAATAGGCATCATTTTTTTTATGCAAAATACAATATCTTATTTCCTTTTGACTCTGGAGTGAAATATCATCTGGACAGGTATGTTCTTGACAGGGTTTGTGAGATTCGTTTAAGCAAACCTGCTTCTGTTGACATATCGAGCACATCCTCAGGCCAAAACAAGAATTTGCCAATGACACAACATATGCTCATCCTTGAATTTTGTACATGATTGCAACCTTTAAACTTCTAAACGATTTTACTTACACCACACTTTAAAGTTGTGACCTGTTGCTAGTGTCAACCAAAAATGTATATGGGGGAGGGAAAAATAGGTGGATAACAGTGAAAACTGGAAACGTAAGAGGAAAATTAGTAAAGTGAATAAGTGGCAGGGAAGAGAAAACCAGAGACGTAGCAGGAAGAAGAGTGCTGGAGAATGTGAGGAAGAGAGAGAGAGCAGAACCTGAACTCCAGGGCTGATAGAGGGCAGCGGGAGGTAGGAGGGACGGTGGGCGGAGCACGTGTGACAGTAACAGCAGCAGCATTCAAGCACAGGTGCACCCTGGGAAGGAGGACCGGGCAGAAGCACAGAGACACAGATTACAGGCTAACGCCAACAAAATAAAGACATATAAAACGTGAAAAATACACTGGGACTGGAGGTGACACCTCTCTGACACAGTTAAACCTGTTCCATGGATCATGTTGGTAATTCCTACAATGCAGTACATTTTTACCCCACCATCATATATGTCTTAATAAAATAATTCACATTTTTAAAGATGGAAATCATATGATCCTTTATCACAATTGAACATGAAGGGGAATTTTAAATGGTTTCACTACCTGTTTTTCATCCTACACTTCTAACATAAAAAACATATTCAAAACTATTCTTGGTGTTTCTTCATTTTTTTTAACAGTACAATAAATTGATACTGTAAATGCTACTTTTCTACAAACTGTGGGAGAACAGTTTTCTGAAGTAATCAAAAATATGTGAACACAATATATTCATGATACTATGATATCACATATCATTTGCTGAAGTCATACTCACGGTGGAGCGGCGCATACTGTTGCGGGACTGCGAGGTGGGCCTGTTGGTCTTGGGTTCTATGTTTTCGGAGGCTGGACCAGCATATGAACTGTGACGACGGGCCTTCTGTGCCTGGAGAGCCATCTGATATGCTACCTCAAACGCCTGTCCCAGCGTCAGGATGATCTCATAGGTCTGTGTCTGTACGGGGAACAGCCATTAGCGGAGTCATTACATAATATGTATGTTCACTTTCAGTAAGGCTATAAAAAAAGTGGCAGAGAAAACTATATTGGACCTTGACAGTCAAACTGCAACCTGTAAGTGTTACTCATTTTCAGTGTTGCCAACTAATTTTCAGAGAAAGTTGCTAAAGGAAGGTCGATTTGTTGCTAAAAGTTGCTAAATGACGTTGTGATGTCATTGCGCAATGACATCATTGCGTAATCACGACGCAAAATTGTCACATCATCAGATCTCAGCAAAAAATATATTTTATATATGTTAATTTTGTTTGTAAAATAATATGCATGATATAATATTAAAATATAAATAACTGTATTTTTAAATACATTGAATTATTGAAAACGTACACATTTTTGAATTATTTCATATGACGGAAGTTTCTGTATTGATTTTACACAGGTTTTTTTTTACCTGCATTTTAAATTTTAAATTACGCATTGTGTTTTCGGGTTACAGGGTTACAATGGATGATGGATAATGGATAATGTCCTGAAAGATTTTCCATTTTTCTTACAGTATACTAACTGATCAACAATCGCAGGTACAAGCTACTAACAAAGTGTATCATAAATGAACAATTGTTCAATTATCAAATTATTCAATTATTATTATTATTATTAAATTGAACAATTGCAAATAGCAGCTAACTCAATTCACGTGATGTGTGTACTGCTAGGCATCTGTGGTTTCCTCTTTTTGTGTAATTTGGATGGAAAATGTGTGCCTTTTTATTGTCACTTATCAAAAGTTGCTAAAGGTTGCCAAATCAATTTTTAAAATTACTAAATTTGTTGCTAGGTGCTTTTGGAAGAAAAAGTTGCTAGGGTAGTCTGAAAAGTTGCTAAATTTAGCAACAAAATTGCTAAGTTGGCAACACTGCTCATTTTCAAATGTCAAGAGGACAGCCAATCACAATAGAGCTCATTTACATAAAGGAGTCCACTGTTCAATTATAAGGGTCAGAGAGATGGGCAAAAAATTCTAATAAATTAAAAATTTAATTAAAATCCCGTGTAGATTCAATGTCGGAAACAAACAATACATTTTAAAAAACGAAACTTTAAATTAAATATGTAATTGATACCTTATGTAGATTTAATGTTAAAAAGTAATTACATTAATATCCTGTGTCGATTCAATTCAATATCAGAAAGAAATTTAATTAAACATTAAATTAATATCCTGTGTAGATTCAATTCAATATGTCAGAAACAAATAAAAATAAAATAATTAAATATTAAATATTATATTTAAATATTATCTTGTGTATATTCAATTCACTCTGTCAGAAATTTACATTCATATTCACATTTATTATTTTAGTAACTTGCAAGTGAGAAGTAGCCCAATAAAATATCTATCTATCTATCTAGTAAAATGCATATAAGATAACAAAATTACATTAAATACTTTTTTTTTTTTTAAACTCAATAACATTTTGGTGAAAAACACCTTGACACCTTAGTATTATAAAATCATTGAAAAATATATAAAAGTTAATAATATTAAAATTAATTAAAAAATAAAGCTGCAAAACATGGCAACTTTAAACATGAAAACGTTGTTTTCTATTGACTTTAACAAACCTATTCTCTGTCAACCCTGATTGGTTCCCCTATAAAAGAGCAGATAAAAACAACACCCACCACTTCTACTGTAGTGAAGACATGGCAGAAGTGGTAACCAGACTTCAGATCTTTTGTGATGTAAGCAAATGTGCAAAGGTCATCCGGATCCTGGGCTGCACACGAGATGTTCTGGATCTCATGCTCTGCAACCATCACCTGCAAAAGTACAAAAATATAGAGTGAGTCCATCACAATTTTCAAACATCCGCTAAAAACATCAGCACTTCACTAATTCATAACCCGATGTAACCATATATAACCATAATCTATCATTCATGTCTGTGCCACAAATAGTGCAGGACAGGTTACTGTCGAACAAATCTCTAACTCTGATAGTGATGGCTTAGCAAACACCATTAATAATGAGAAACAGTCCAATTCTCCTGGTTTACACTAAGGTAAACCAATGTTAACTTAAGTTACAGTATGTATTGGCAGTTGCTCCTACCTTGGTGGCCGCGTCAACAAACTTGACTCCTCTGTAGGTGATATTCAGTATTATGACGGGACCTTTCCGGTGATCCTTTGATTTCTGGTAAACATTAGAATGCAAGAAATCATAATTGTTTCACAAAACAATTTAAGACATTAAATAATAGCATACTGACTAATATATATATATGTACCCTTATTCTAGCGCAGGCCTCCTGTGTAGATTCAATTCCTCGTAGGTCTCGGATGATCACAGACCCTAAATACTGGTCAGAATGTCAGAAATTTATATTCACTTAGTAGATTTTTTTTTTTTTTTTTTTAAATCATGTTACATGTGAGGAATAGTAAAATATAAATAAAATATAAACAATAAAAATAAATTACAATTTCATGAAATATTATTACAATTCAAAATAACTTTTTTCTATTTTAATATATATTGTAAAATGTCATTTATTCCTGTGATAAAAACATCACAAAATTATGGATTTGTTGCTCATAAACATGCAGCTTTTCACTTCACAAGATGTTAACTGGAGTTACTTGTGGATTATTGTGATGTTTTTATCAGCTGTTTGAACTCTCATTCTGATGGCACCCATTCACTGCAGAGCATCCATTTGTGAGCAAGAGATGTAATGCTAAATTCTCAAAATCTGTTCTCATGAAGAAACAAACTCATCTTGGATGGCCTGAGTATGCGTAAATTTAAAAAAAAAATTCATTTACGGGTGAACTTTTCCTTTTGAAATATTGCATCTTTATGTTGTTAATTCAGATGCAATCCATTCCTATTGTGAAGTGTATAAACTGACAAATCCTCAAAGAAAAGACTTACTCTAGCCTCATAAACGCAGGACTCGGTGATGAGTTTATCAGGGTGATGGTGCCAGGTGGAGACTGTGGTATATGTGGCAGAGTGACTGGAAGGGCGAATACTTGGGCGTGAATGTCGATCTGCATGACGGTCCTAACAGAAAACAACAAGTGCAATCTGAGTCAAAGTCACACCAACTAAAAAAAGACACACTGTATATTTATATTCAAAGTGGAGTTATATTTAATGGTGTTTTGCAGCATTTTACTATTGTTTCTCCATTAATTTAAAAACATAATGAGTTTCAATTATTAAAAAAATTATTTATGAATTATGAATTATGAATTATTCATGTTCTGTGGTGTTCAGACGTGTTACTGTGCCCCGTGGTAACAGACATCAGCATTCAAACATGTACAAGAATGAATTCTTCACAAAGACCTCATAAGCATTTTAACTAATTTGTTAGAGAGCATGTGGAAACATAAATAGTAAATATTACTAAATATGTTTCATGAAAAAAAATCACTTTTAGTATTAAAACTAGATCTGAACTGAAATCTTCATTTCATTTAACAGAAATAAGCTTCTTCAAAGAAAAACAGTTTTTACAGATTTTTTGTTAAAAATTAACAATAAAAATATATTAAATAATAAGCAAACCACAGCTAGTTGCCAAGGCAACATTTCTCATTTTAATTTAGTTTACCTTGATGTACTAAAATAACTAAAACTAAAATTTGAAAAAAAAATAAAAAAATACAAATAATAAAAACATAGACATAAAAAAAAACTAAACAAAAACAAAACAAAATTACTAAAACTTGATCTAAAATGAAAACGAAAACAGAAAATCAAAAAAAAAAACTGATTCAAAATATTAATAAAAACTATGTATTTTTTTTTGTTGTGTAATGTAGAACTGCTTAGACACGGTTTGCAACATTTCTCACAGAATGACTCCAATGTGATTCATTACTTGAAAGGAGTCATTATAATCACAGTGATCTTAGGCACAGTGGTGCTTACATGTGAGCGTGATCTTTCACCGAAGGAGCGAAGGGAGATACTGCCATCCTGATCCAATGCTCTGCTCTTTCTGCCTGATTCTCCCAGCGGAAGCAACATATCCATGGAACTGGTGTACGGATCCATATAACTGAGCGGTGACGTATTTTGAGACAGCAGGTCCTGAATCTGATAAACATTAGCAAGGTAAAGCATATTTATTGTTATATATGAATATCATGCATTGAAATTTTACATTCATTTTGGGCCTAAATGATGCTAAATTATGTCTATTACCTTGAGTTGGGAAAAGCGTTTGGATTTCGAAGGTGCTTCCTCATACGGTCGCTCAGCTATTGAGGCTATGATTCTTTTTCTGTGACCAAGAAGGCCAATTTTCAACACCTGCATAGGGAAAATTTGTCAATGCATCAGATCACAGTACACACGTCACACAAAAGATCACACCGGCATGAAAAGCACATTTACATTAACAATTTCAAGCTCCCACAGGTTCTTCACGCAGTCCAGGGTGCGGTAGCCGCTAGACAGGAAGTTGTGCAGATACTCTCCAAGACCCAGAGTTTCCAGCCATGAGGACAGAGAGGTGCTGCCATCACACCCCAGAGCTTTCACCTAAAAGAGGAGAAAAATGCTGTCTCAAAATAAATTGCATAGCATAGCAAATATAATTCACTCTGAGAAGCCAGGAGAGACATTTGGACACTTAAATAACACTTAAAATGTCTGAATGTGGTGTGACAAAATATCTAACCAAGTGCAAACAAAATCTTTTTCAGAGCTAACGTCACTTTTCTGAGATATATTTGCAATGACTTTTAACCAACCAGTCCCAAGGTCATTTTAAGTGGAAGTGGATGAAATGTGTGCTTGAAAAGTGTGCTATCCTTTTAAAAATAAATGCCATAGTGTCCAAATACTATTTAGGGACTGAAACACACTACCTTTGGAAAGCTTTTTGCTGCATGAAGGATTTTTTTTCTGTGGCCTGGGTCGGTGATGCCAATTTCGTGAAGGTCCTCATCTTCCATCACGTTACTCCCCTGAACGTATGCACATTCTCATTAGTTTCTGCTTTATTACGTTTACAAGAACAACCATGTGTTGCGTGATAGTGACAGCAGGGGTAGTTTGAGACAACAGTTTCAGGTACATCTAGTACTTGTGAACACCAGACACTTAGTCAGTGCCTTGCAGGAATATTCAAACCATTTATATATGCATATACTATCTATCTATCTATCTATCTATCTAATTAAAAATACTAAAATGCATATAAAATAACAAAAATACATTTGATTAAATAACTAATGAAAAATACATTACATTACATTTTTGGTGAAAGCTTGATACCTTAATACTATGAATCTACAGAATGAATCAACTTTAAATATTCCATCCATTTTCATCCAATTGACTTTATCTATTTATACACAATTATATTTTAGGTACTGTGACTGAAATTAAGTAACAATTTCTTTTTCATTATTTAATTGTTCAATTTTCATCACCTTTTAGCTGTTTTGCTTTGCAGTTCACTTAGATAGTCCTGCAATGTTTTGAATTAAATGTTTTAAATGAACAAATATTCCATGTAGTCTTAGATCATAAAAATGCATCAGTAATTATACAACATTTGTAGAAAAAAATACTGTTTAAAACAATTTTATATGGCTTATAGCATGTCAAAATGCAAGACAATGCTTGAAATGGCATAATCTGAAACACTGAAATTACACTTTTATTTTGAAAATAAACTTTTAATGTGAATTTTTTTTTTTCAATTTGGGATTTTTTTTTTCATTATAGCAATTAAATATCACAGAATTAAAAAAAACACATTATGCATTGAATCTACATTGAGGATACAAAAAGGTACTTTTTATCATATCTTCGGCCCTCATTTATTGGATATATAGAAACTCACCACATCCCCTGACCAACCTGCTGTGTCAATCAATCACCACACACAAAAGCCACTCACCATGTAACGCAGGTCATCGAAGCCATTGAGCACCAGTTTGCTCTCGTACTGAGGAAAGCCCACGTGTTCCAGCCACTCCCCCACCGACTGCTCCAGCACGCGGCCCCCAGTTGCATCTGCCGACAAAGGATGGCGTTTGAGCAGCGAAAAACCGTTTAGCCTGTAGCAGCGGCACTCGGAGGCCGAGATGTGGCACTGCCACATCATCTTTGGCCAGCAGAGCTGAGGGCAGCAGCAGCAACAGCAAGGCAGTGTCCAGGCTTGAGCGACGGGCCTCCGCTAGATGCAGGGCCCAGATATACAGACTAAACTAGTAATGGAGATTCCTCCACAAGCCCTCAGTGCAGTGGAGATGAGAGCCAAGGCTGATGGGGTATGGAGGTAGACCTTGACAGGTAGTCCTTTAAAGAAGAGTGTCAAGTAAAGGAGTCAATTAATTGGGACAATTTGGTGTTGCTCCTCAAGAAGAGGCAAACAAACAAAGCAACGTCTACACAGCTTTTCTGTATCTGAGTCAAATGATTACGCAGAGGGATGTCAGCACTTTGCACAGACAGGATGATCATAAAAGTTCAACAAGAGCTTTTGGCTTGCAGCAAAATATCGAGATCTACAAGAAGCTACTAGGAGGTTGCAGGAAAGTGCCCCCTGCTTTGCCCCTATGAAACAAACATTCCTCTACAATGCAAGGCTCGATAAAACAGACTTGTCCTTGAAATTGGAAGCAAAACCCTTTAGTAAAGCCCTAAGAACAGTTGGAGAGTAAGAATACCAATGTCAGTGAGTTTGCTTCAACAGAGTCATGGATCCGGAGGTTGCAGGAAAGTGCCCCTGCTTTGCCCCTATGAAACAAACATTCCTCTACAATGCAAGGCTCGATAAAACAGACTTGTCCTTGAAATTGGAAGCAAAACCCTTTAGTAAAGCCCTAAGAACAGTTGGAGAGTAAGAATACCAATGTCAGTGAGTTTGCTTCAACAGAGTCATGGATCCTCAAACCAAGCAGTCCAACTCATTGATCAACAGTCCACCACAATGCCACCAGAAACCTTGTGTGATGCCAGCTCCTCCTTTGAAAGATCTTCATGACACATTTTCCCATTTCCCAGTTGTTGATGAGGAACCCCTCCCACCATTAGAAAGTAGCCGGTTTGACCACTTCCCCAAGCAGTCCGTAATCAAGTAGGGTTCTGGTCACGGTAATCCAAGTACTCCTGGTCCTTCCGAGCTTAGACGCACCTCGCCGGGCTAACATACCAGAATGGAATGCACCATCGAAACAAGATAAAAACAAGCCGTGATCCAGTGAGAACAACTGATAAGAAAACCCTGTTGATGGCTTGGTCCCGCTTCTTGCAGCCCTGCCCCCTTGCACTGGTCACTCTGTTCTTCTAGAAAACGTTCCTAAGGGTCCTTCGGGCCCCAATCAGGCAGCGTTCTGGTCACGGTAATCCAAAGACTGCTGGTCCCTCTGAGCTTAGACGCACCTCGTCGGGCTAACATACCAGAACGGAGCACACCATCAAAGCGAGGTACAGCCAAGCCTTGATCCAACAGAAATAAGGTGAGCTCCAACAATGGATGGATAACCCCATAAGAAAGCCCCGTTGATGGCACGGTCCCTCTTGTTGCAGCCCAGCCCCCTGCTCTGGTCGCTCCGTTCCTCTTGTAGACGTTCCTAAGGGTCTTGCGCTTGGGGGCAAGGATTGCTGCATCCCTGATCCGGGAACGCTCAGTCACAGCAGCAGCTGCATTCAGCACTCACAAAGCAAAACATCCAAATGACATAGTGCTCCTCTAGAAAGCCGTTGGTAGCGCATCGGTTGCAGCTGGTAATCACCTTAAAGACATCTTCTTATGCATTCAGTTTAGCTGAGAATCATGTCCACTCACTGTTTCTGGCTTTCTTTCCTCTTTGACTTGCTTTTTACCCCAGTTCTCATTGACAGAGTCCTTTCCGAGAGCTCTGCAGGGCTGCCATATGCCGTCTGATGCTGAGACCCGCTGCACGGCATATACGCTCTGCTCATTCCCAAACCCCCTCCCTCCCGTCTTTATGCCTCTCTTTCTCTATCTGTCTCACATACACGCACTCTCTCTCTCTGTGGCGATCAATCCCCCCACCCCCTTTTCTCTGTCTCACTCCCTCTCTGCCCCTCTATCTATTCCCCGCTCCCTGTACTGATTAAAATTGCACGCAGGCTCTCTGATCTTGCTGGTGCAGAAAGGACACCATCAGAAAAAGGAACAAGAGACAAACCCAAACCACACACTACTGTGCCAGGATCAGTCAGGGGAGGAAGAACGAGGGAAAAAAACCCATACAGGTTCCTCTAACCCCGCACCCCGCAACCCCATCCCTATCCCCTCCGCACGTCAGTGCTTCCAGAACCTCTGCACTCTCTCTATGAAAAATTAAATTGTAGCCAAGCCACAAACCACGGTAAATCGTCAGAGGAATTCAATTCGTGAATGTGTCACTGTACCGGTGGGGAGAGGGGGGCTGGTTCTGGGGTTGCACGTTAAACGTTAAGTCAGCGAAATGCACCGTGCACATGCTGCACTTAACATAATCCCACCTGTGCCCACCTTCATAATGGACACATCCAAGTCCAAATGCCAGAATTCAGATTTTCCAGACGTGATCAAACTGTAGCGCTCGTGTCTCGTGTGCACATCTTCCGTACCGTGATGTGGTCTAATTCAGTGTCACACATGAGTGCTGCTTCTGCATGCATGTAGGGCATTATCTGCATGCAGCTGAGAGCAGGGGAATCATACAAACTGTCAGCCTGCCAGGGCGTTATTCACATACAGACACTGAATCAGGCTTGATATGTAAAGTGCATCCAAACATCTGCAGGCTCAAAAGGACGCTCACTTCTGAAGGAGGTATAAGTATTGGGGTGCATTTTATGTTTTTATCCAAAACAACTAGCAAAACAAAGAAGAACACTAAGAATTTAGCCAACAATATTAGCAATGCCACCATACTGAATTTCAACATGGTTTCTCATGGATTTGGTACCATGTTTTTTTTTTTTTTTTTACATGTAACATAGTAGTACATATTAAATACACTAACATTAATTCATTAAGCAGACACCTTTATCCGACATGAGCAAAATTAGGAAAAACACCAGCAATTTAGCAAAAAGAAGACAATAATTTTAGCAATGCCAGCATTTTTGTTAACTTGTACCATGGCGCTACCAATAGCAGTACTTTGGTCTTATACATAAAAACCAATTTTGATGTACTATTCTTTGAAGCACCTTGGAGTAACATGTAAATGTCATGGTACATGATATAAGAAAGTACTCTGGCAGTACCATGGTACATCGATGGTATCAGAATGTAATATGGTAGTCTGAACTTTCACTTGTAAAGACAACGTGTATATATATATATATATATATATATAGAGAGAGAGAGAGAGAGAGAGAGAGAGAGAATTTAAGAATTTGAGGTGTGACAAAATCACATATTTCAGAAAACACTGGCATTTTTATCAAACAACAGCAAACAACTCAACTCCCGTGAGAATTTCAAGGACAATGTTTCACAGAACAATAGTGC
The DNA here is from genome assembly GCF_001515625.1 of Sinocyclocheilus rhinocerous. Taxonomy (NCBI): domain Eukaryota; kingdom Metazoa; phylum Chordata; class Actinopteri; order Cypriniformes; family Cyprinidae; genus Sinocyclocheilus; species Sinocyclocheilus rhinocerous. The sequence goes on from NW_015633542.1 coordinate 1,577,998, forward strand.
TGTCTGTTCCTTTGAAGTGATCCTCTGCTTTACAATTTCTAAATAATTGTATCTCTCCCAGAAAAGTCCATTAAAATATAGTGCTCTCTCGTCATATATAGCAACTACATTGGGAGGCTCCACTCAAGAAGAAAAAAATATCAAGTCTTAATTACTGAGTATCATTGCGATGGCCACTGTAAATGGATCGTGATCTCATCTTTTTAAAGTAGGCCCTCGGTGCCCATTGTGTACCAGAGGGTGTCTGTGTCAAAATATCAGGTACAAAAATATCAGACACAGACCAAATTGGGGTGAAAAGTGAGAGCATGTGCTTGAGAAAGAAAACCGCTGGTTGTTAAAGACGCTGGTGAAATAGTTCTGGCCCGAGGGATGATTCAGCCAAAGCAAAGCTTTGTGGTCTGTCACAGAGGCTAGACTATTAGTTGGATTAGTTGTTTAGACATATTAATATGATTATTTATAATCAGGCTGTCAGTTTATTAAAATAACAATTAATCTTATAATGTTTTTGCCTTTAACGAGACTTTCATTTGCCTCTAAAGATCTATACTTTTTCCTTCAAAGACACATTTGTTTCCTCTTTTAAGGAAAGAAAAAAAAATGCAACACAAAATAATGCAATAATTACAATGTCTTTCTCAGCAACTTTAATTTAGCAGAAAGGAGCTAATCATTTAAGCAATTTCAGCGTTTTTTTACTTGTACCATGGCAAAATAACAATATCTTGGTCTTGTGGGCGTGTACCATGATAATACCATTCTTTTGATGTACTATAGTAGGGGTGTCAAACTCAGTTCCTGGAGGGCCGGAGCCCTGCAGAGTTTTGTGCCAACCCTGCTCCAACACACACACACACACCATGTAGTTTTCAAATAAGCCTGAAAACTTAAATAGTTGGATCAGGTGTGTTTAATTAGGGTTGAATCTAAACTCTGCAGGGCTCCAGCCCTCCAGGAATTGTACTAACTATAGTATCATAGTATTTTTAAAGTACATTCGATCATGTAAATGCCATTGTACTTTGGCATTACCATGGTACAGCAATGGTATCAGAATAGTATCAGAATATTTAATATAAAATAATATTTAAAATATTATAACAGTAATACAAATAAAACAATCTAAAATAAAAATAAAATAATATTTAATAATAAATGTATTAATATTTATTTTATATTTGCAAAAAGACACATTTGTTTCCTTTAAGGAAAGAAAAAAACATGCAACACAAAAACGCATCGCTTGCTTTCTCAGCAACTTTAGTAGCATTGTTTTATAGGTTATATAGCTTTGATATCCTAAAATTCTGCCATACAAAACATTCTCAAAAACAAACAAACAAACAAAAAAAACACATCAGCAAACCCTGTAGAATTATATTTCATGTGTTTATTTCAAATGGTTAGAGATGAGTTCCATGGTAGGAAGTTAGTTTGAACTAAAATTCTGTCCTAATTTACTAAAACTAAAACTATCAAAAATGGTTTAATTGTTTGAAATATAGCTGAAATACAATAAAATATAAATATTAAACTTTAACAAAAATGTTCACTTGGCAACTAACAGAAAAAAGTAAGTTTATGTACTAAAACAAAAAAAAAAATAAAGCTAAATGTGACCCTGGAGCACAAAAGCAGTCTTAAGTCGCTGGGGTATATCTGTAGCAATAGCCAAAAATACATTGTATGGGTCAAAATTATTGATTTTTCTATATATATATATATATATATTCTTAAAACTAAAGCACATAACAAAATGAGTAAAACTTGAGCATCAAAAGTGAAAATATAAAAATAAAAGCTAAATATAGAAAGATAAAAAGATGGTCATTCAGGTTTGGCATGACATGAAGTAATTTTTGCTTTTGAGTGGTAAGATTGTAAAATTTAGGTAAATCCCTAACCCTAAATTTGAAAATCAATTTAGGTAACCAACTGCATAATTACTTTAAAATCCATACATTACACAGTTTGCAAAGTCATTCTGTTGACATCTTATATTTACCTTCCGATGCAGGGTGATGCTCCTTGGAGATCTCGATGCTGCCAATTAGACTCATGATCTTTTCAATCTACAATACAACATCAAGAAAAGAAGGGTTATAAAATGCAGTTAAATATTTAATTTCGCTGTAATCTGCCATGACAGTTTAGTCTTCATTGTACGTGTTTACAACTGATTTCAATTCATAATTCATACAGTTGTTTGCCAAGACGACAATGCAGAAAATCTGAAATGCAGAAAAATGAGCTTCTCCTAAAGAGTAAAAAAGATCAGAACTGACCAGAAGGACCAGAACTGAAAATGTTCACGAAAAGGAACCAGCAAAAACCTAAATACAATTAATAATCCAGGCACCCCGAGCGATATACAAAAAAACACACCGACTAGACAAGCAAACCGAAATCACATTTATAAGAACACTTTCCATCCGCGTAAAAGCTTGACGATTACTCTCCAATCAATATACTTTTAGGAGAGGCCTGAAATAGAAAAACGCTGGTTTTTGATGTAATATTTAAAGTCTGGCAAATTTATCTGCTGTGTGCTTGTGGCATCAACATGCTGGCAAGCCCCTAGATTCATTTAGCAGTCAGATGCCACGGCCCACGTGCTAGATCCCCTCAAGCCATACAGGCCTTTGCATTTCCCACTCTCAAGTAACCTACATACTGTACTGACTTACTTCTGCACACTTCTCATGTCTATCCACTATAGAATGCACAATGCATCATCACTCCGTTATATGGTACACTTCCCAGAATCCCTCAGCTGTCTGTGCTCATTCCAGGCTTCATCTCCTCGTATACATGTTCAGAAGTCAAGACATTAAGAGAACGCAGGACATTTATACAAAAACCAGGCTTGAACTATAACGAAACCTACGTCAACATGAAATCAAAATGAACTCAATTTACTTTTCTTAACGCAAGACAAGTCTTTTTCTGTATAGTTCATGCTATTCCAAAGTAAAACTAATCAACTTTCATCAAATAAAATGAAGTCATACACCACATATTGTTTTATTTGGAAATGCATAGCATTCACAAACCCTTTTTTACTTTCGTAATATCTTTCATATTGACATTAAGATGAATTTATAATAATATTGTTGGTTTCATGTCAGAAGCCTGTACTTTGGTGGATGACAACTATACTTTGAAAAATGTAACATTGTAATATTGACTTTCTACACTGCAAAAAATGAACGTGAATTTAACGGTAAAAGACTGTAAAAATGCTACGTTTATCTTGACACAAAAATGCATCCGTATAAACTCCTTTATACCAAATCTGAAATATTATACAGCAATTATCCTGTTTTAATTTTATACTACACTGTAAAATAATTCCATAAAATTTCCATACAAAACTGATAAGAAAAACTAAGAAGAAACATAGTTATTTCAACAAAAAAACATCAAATTTGAAATGTAACGCATAGAATTCTGGGAATGTCAATTTACGGTTATTCACTGTAAATTATACCGTCTTTTCCACTTCCAAAAACGGTATACTACCGTAAAATTAATGCCCAATACATGTAATGTCCAATACAGTTTTTCACCGTATATAGTAGGGGAATTTACCGTTAACCATTTAACAGGTTTTTACTGTAGCATTTTTACAGTCTTTTACCGTTAAATTCACAGTCATTTTTTACAGTGTAGGTATTTTAAATTAGATACCATATAATAAATTCAAGCAAGTATAATTTAATATCATTAATCATTATCATTAATAACATTGATATACCATTATAGTTTTTACTAATATTTTCAATTAGATTTTATTTTTATATTTTGCATTTTCACTTTAATTTGAGTTAAAGTTTTATTCATGTTGCTGTGTTTTTGTAATTTTTATTAGTTTTTTAATGTCTAAATAGTTTTTAAATTAATTTTTATTTATTAGTTTTAGTTTATTTATAGCTTTAGTTAGATTAAATAAAAAATGATAAATGTTTTGGCAAATCTCTGAAATATAATAAATTTTTTATATTTTATTTTATTTCAAGTAATGAATTTTAAAATAAATTAGCATATTTGTAATGTTTTTAGTTTTAGTTAACTATATAATCCCGTATCGGACTTATGACAAAAAAAAAAAAAAAAGCCCTAAAACAACACATTTAACAGAGATGGAATAACTGAACCATTAACTTCAGTTGCAAATCGATTTCTGTCAATTAATTTTATTATTTGCTTTTTTTAAAGAGTGGGACGAGTCTAACATTTTTAGTGTGTTAATCAAAAGCAATTTTAACCCAGAATATTCCTTTAACAGCTTTGTGAAGAGTTTCAGATTTTCATTTACAAACATACAGTGCGTATGAAGTACTTTAGACTTCATATATTGACTGCAGATTTCTTCAAAATGTGTAGAATTTAGTTTTTGAGGAATTCTCTGAAGTGTAGACTCATGTAGAGAAAGACAGAGAGAGAGAGAGAGAGAGAGAGAGAGCGACGTAGCGGGAGAGTTATTGCGGGCGTATCCTCCAGCCATAGAGTTCCAAAAACAGTTCATGAAAGGCGAGCATTTTCATTCTGCAGAGACAGCAATAAGGAACATCACACAATGTCCAACCTAATGAGTGAATATGTAGAAGCCAGTGAGAAAATGTGAAGTCGGGGGGTAATAAAGATGTGCCAGAGTAGTAACAAGATTACAGGCTTCAGAGACTGAAGTGATTTAATAAATCATATAAAATAATACATTTAATAACACATAATACCTTGTTGTACTTTGAAAATCCATACATATCAGAAAATAAAAAGTATTGTATATTCTAATTAAACATTATTTTAGCCAAGTTTTACATCCAAAAAATGAGAATAGCACAAAAAAAAACAGCTTTTGTATACTATTTTGAAACTAGGGTTGCCAATCCATTTTTTATTAAAATAATTATAATAATTATAATCATATTAAATTATACAAGTTACTTAATTTATTAAACTATTTATTCATTAATTAAATTAATAACTGTAAATCAAATAAATAAACAATCAAATAAATAAATGAAAAATTAAATTAAATTAAATTAAATTAAATAAAATTAAATAAAAAATAGTTTAGGGTTCCTGCATTACTGAAAGAGTTTCAATATAGTGTAAAACAGTTTACAAATGCTTGCTTTGTGCTGTTCTCATTTTGTGTCTGTAAAATTGGGCTAAAATAATAAATAGATTCAAAAATTCTAAAAAGCATAGACAAGACATCAAAGTATGACAATACATTTCATACTTCTAAATTGTTTTATTTAAAAAAAAATAGTTCAGGTAGTTAGTATGCATTCAGTCTACATTTTTATTTGAATCATTTATCTTTAGTAACAAGCACCAAGTCTTGCGAGTCATGGCGCATGATTAAATGCATTAATGCTTTTAATGCATTATTTTGGTTATAATTACCTGCATGTTAAATTGGCAGCTTTCATTGTTAACCTTTTGACATTTATTTGGTCGCTGTACTTGCATTCTTTTATTCATATAAATGCAAATAAATTTCGTTTTTGAAGAAAAAAAAAAAGAATGGCAATTGCAGCTAATTTGCAAAAAAGCTCAGTGAACTTGCAAGCTGTGTGTGTGGAACGGGCCCGTAAAGTCTCAGAAGCTCTCTGACAGGTGAAAGCATTTGACGCCCACTTCTTTTCCCCCCATGCACATCTTTCAGATACGTTCCCCCTGACATCTTCCGTTTGCATATGAATTATGAAGAGACTTATACTGCCATCTGTGGAAAGCGTGTTTGACCGCTCACTCAAACACAAAATTATTTTTAAACAGGTTTTCTGCAGAAGTGCTGCAACATTAACACACTGAGCTATGGGCTGCTATAGTCACACTGACAGTGTTAAAATGTGCATGGAGGAAGGCGTCAAAGGTAAAATTTATAATTACATCAAAATTTGTAAGCATTTCAGTTTCACTGTAATACTTTGTTACGTAGAATTTAGCATGGTACAATTTTTTTTTTATCATTTTCATTCATTTGCCATGCTAGTTACAGTGCAATTCCATCACATCAAAGGATACCATAGTAATACTGGATACTGCCTTGGTACAGGCATAAGAGAACATTTTTTAAATCAAAAAGATCACACAGAGAAGTTGTGTCCGAGGAACGTTCATCACGCTGATGCAGCTGTTTTGCGGTGGGATACGGCGTGAGCGTGTGCCAGCATGTTGGCTCTGTCTGCCTGTATATTAGCGCTCAGCTCTGAGTGGGTTTGTATCGGTGTGTTAACAGCAGGACCACCTCATCCTCCCAGTCATTTCTCCAAACCCTCCCTCTCTCAGACTTATAGATGTCATCTATATATAATGTGAAACAGGATGTTCTGAGAACAGGACACTCCACCCTGACAGCAGCTCTATTAAACTGCTTATGTCTACAGTTGAAATCATGCTCCAAAATCTGATAATATAATCCTTCCCAGAACCACCTGAGAATAATGTTTCATAAAGCTTTTAGTATAAATGTGATCAAAGTTAAGAAGTGGTAAGTGTTTTTATTACAAAATGGATAGTTTTGATTCTGAATTCTGATTGGATGATACTGATTTGTAAAATACTTGAAATATGCACTCATGTGACTGCACAACTGAATTTAATATTAATGCGCCAAGTCACCAAGTCACCGCATTATCTGTCTGTTTAGCAATGACCTAAACCCTAGCAAGAACCTAGAAAAACAAAGCAACCGCCTAGCAACAGCTTAGATACCAGTCAGATCCCCATAGCAAAAGTTGTTTTAGTATTTTTTTTTTTACTATTATAGTTCTTATAAATAGTTTGAATTAGATTTTACTTTTATATTTTCAGTTTTCAAACTTTTTCAGTTTTATTTTTGTGATTTTGTTTGTCTTTTTTTTTTTATATTGCTATTTAGGTTTAATAAATTTTTTTTTTATCTCAATTTTAGTTTTATTTCAGTTTTAGTTTTTATTTATTCCCAGTTAGTAATTTTAGTAAACAAAAATTAGAAATGTTGCCTTGACAGCTAACTGAAATAAGTTTTCTTCTCATATTAATATTTTATTTTAGATTTATTTCAATTAACAAAAATGGTTTTTAATAGTTTTTAGAAGCTTTTTAAACTAAATCTCTTAAAATTCGTTTTCTATAAATTGAAATAAGGCCAAAATAAAAAATTAATTTTACAAGAAAAACATTAAGATTTTTTTACATGAAAATCAGAAATGTTACATAACTGAAAAAAATAAGTACTAAAATTACTAACATTAGAAATGAAATAAATATCTATTATACAGAAATACTAATAAATACCATTTAAGAAATAATTAAAAGACAAAACCCAAAACAAAAAATTTAAATTCTAACTGAAAATATAAAAATTAAAGCTCAAAATATTCACAAGATGAATAAATAATAAGAATATAAATACACCTTGTGGACAACCACCTAACAGCATCCAAGCTGTCACAAAACTGCACAGGGACGCTAAGGCTGAGGATCCAAGTGCAGTAGTTTATTAGAGAGTAATCCACAACAGGCATGAGGTCAAACACAATAAGCAGTCCAAACAATGACAGAGTTCAGGGCTGAGGCAAACAGAGCAATCCAGAAAAACAAGCAGAATATCAAGAACCAGGAAAACAAGACACAAGAGAACCAGGATAAAAGGCTTAGAACTGCAGCTGTGACACATGCAAGACTTCACAATGAGTGACAGAATGAACCAGGCTTATATAGCGTGAGCAGACAGGGTTAACGAGACTAGAGGCCTGCTACCCGACCCGAGCCCGACGGGTCCTGAAATACTTTCGGGTTACAATCGCGAAATACAGCATTTTTTTTAATTGGCTATTCGTTGTGGGGGAAAAAAAAAAGATTTCGGGTTCGGGCTCTAAATTTAACTGTGCCGCTCGGGTCGGGT
>NW_015633542.1:1586862-1587137 GCF_001515625.1 Sinocyclocheilus rhinocerous
AAATACTTTCGGGTTGGGTTCGGGTTAATGTTTAATGAATAGCTTCGGGTTCGGGTCGGGCTCGAGTTTATAACTAAACTAAAACTATATGCAGGCTACGCTGCTTTCATAGACGCACGTACACACATTTTATTTTATTTGAAACTTTTATTAGTAAAATAGCTACTGACTCGCAACGTTATATTTCTCTGCAATGAGGGGGTAAAATCGCTGTTTTTGAAGGAACTAAGCCTCATTGCTTGTAGAGAGAGACGCGCAGACGCAGGTTCACACAC
>NW_015633542.1:1589305-1595132 GCF_001515625.1 Sinocyclocheilus rhinocerous
AACTTTGCCGGTCGGGTCGGGACGGGTCGGGTCAGACGATCTCGGGTACGGGCCGGGTTCGGGCTTCACTTTAAAGCCTGTGCAGACCTCTAAACCAGACACAGGTGCAAACAATGAGAACTGACAAGTCCGGGCAAAGTATTATGGGAAATGAAGTCCAAGACTGAGTGACAGAGGTATGGGATGGAGTGCCCTCTGCTGGTTATCAAGGGCACGCCAGCTGGTGATCGTGACACAAGCAATCATGGATTGTAAACCTAAACAAATACCTATAGCAATAACCCATAAAACCTTAGCAATCTGCTGCTGTTTTATGTAAGCCACTCAAAGCAGTGCAATACAGGGTTTAAAAGTTAAAACAAAAATCACTGTAACGTCCAAGTTTAGGTGGCTTAAAGCTTTTTCTTATTTACTGAAAAAAACGGATACATTTGTCTAGTTAAGATATTGTTACAACAGTATCAGCTGATGGCGATCAGTGACTGAATCAACATGCGTGTTTGTCACTGTAATTAGCTCAAGGTGTGAAGGCAGCGCTGCACTGTTTGGAGTGATGATGACTAAAGTTCTGGCGCGAGGCGAGGGGAGTGGAGCGCCTGTGTGTGCGGCGTGGGCCGACCCCTGGGAAGCTTCCTGAGAAGATGCGGAGTGACAGTTAAGGCCCAATTAGCCCCGTGCGCTGCGGCCAGCATAGAGCAGCAGAAGGACTGATGGGCCCAGCCAAGCGTTCAGCATTCAGCCACTGGCACTGATACTGTCAAGACTCCCTCCCTTCCTCCTCAACCTTACGCACTGCTAGAGCTTCTTTCCCACCCACAACCAGTGCTGGAGAATGTTACTTTTAAAAGTAACACATTACATTGATGCACTGCCCATAATAAAAGTTTTAAAAATGAAACAAAAAGTTACATTGTTACTTTTTATGCAAAATAACATGACAGTTACTGTTATTCGGCTCACTCTCTCAATAGTTCAACCAAAAATGTAAATTCTGTCATCCTTTACTCACATGTTTTGTTCTGAACCAATGTTATTTTGTATTAGTTTTCTAGTTTAATTTGTATTAATATTATTATTTGATTAATATTTTGTGCTTATGTTTTTTTTTTATTACTTTTTTTTTATTTTCTTCATCTTATTTTATTTCAGTTAGATTCCGAGAAAACATTTGTAATTTTCTTTTCTTTTAAATTTTCTTATTTTTTTCTTTTAAAGGTGACATATCATGAAAATCTGACTTTTCCAGGTTTTAAGTGCTATAATCAGGTCCCCAGTGCATCTACCAACCAAGGAAACGTGAAAAAGATTAACCCAGTAACTTTGTTTTGGGAAGCCTTTTTCTGCAAGCGTCTGAGAAAACGAGCGCGTTTGATTTTGCTCACTTGGTGACGTGGCAAAGGGATCTCATTATAATATTACTGTGGAGTATTTTGAGCTGAAACTTCACAGACACATTCTGGGGACACCAGAGACTTATATTACACATTGTGAAAGGGGTATAATATGTCACCTTTAAAAATGTTCATCTAATATTTACATTTCATTTCATTTTATTTCAGCTTTATTTTAATTAGCAAATCAATTTTTAACATCTTTAGTTAACATGACTATGTAGGCCTTTGCGCTAATGTTACAAGGAAGAAGGAAAATGCATTTGTCTGAAAATAAATTACATAAAAAGAAAAGTAATGTAGGTATACCGGTATAAATTTTATAAACGTAACATGTTATGTTATTGCATTACTCCTAAAAAGACAGACTAATTACATGAAATTGTTACATGACTATGCTATGGTAAAGTGAGAGGTCTGAAACTGTAATTTTCAGTAAATAAATTAAAACATTCTTTTCCAAAATGCTATCACTTCACTTGGCTAGCATAGTTGTATTTTTTTTTTAGCTGTATAAATATATTTTAAGCTGTATTTTTTTTTTTCATTTTGGACAAGGCTGACATACTGTAGCACGCAAACGTTTCTTATTAGTATCAATGTTGAAAACAGTTGTGCTGCTTCATAGTTTTGTTGAAAACAGCAACACATTTTTTTCAGGTTTCTTTGATGAATAGAAAGTTTAAAATAAAAGCAAGTTTTTCAAAAATCTTTTGTAATATAAATGTCTTTAATGTCACTTTTGATCAATTTAATGCATCCTTGCTGAATAAAAGCATTAATTTCTTTCAAAAAACTAAATCATACTGACCCCAAACTTTTGAATGGTAGTGTGTGTTAAAAGTAACTTTCAGAGTAAAATCAAAACTACTAACATATCTGCTCTGGTGGGAAGAAGTCTCATGTTCTCCCTCCTCTGCTCTTAGTTCATCAGCTCTTACCTCGTCCCATTCGGAGGCAAACGAGGGCATCTGCATTTTCAGTAAATAAATTAAAGCATTCTTTTCCAAAATGCTATCACTTTGCTTGGCTAGCATAGTTGTATTTTTTTTTAGCTGTATAAATATATTTTAAGCTGTATTTTTATTTATTTTTTTTTCATTTTGGACAAGGCTGACATACTGTAGCACGCAAACGTTTCTTATTAGTATCAATGTTGAAAACAGTTGTGCTGCTTCATAGTTTTGTTGAAAACAGCAACACATTTTTTTCAGGTTTCTTTGATGAATAGAAAGTTTAAAATAAAAGCAAGTTTTTCAAAAATCTTTTGTAATATAAATGTCTTTAATGTCACTTTTGATCAATTTAATGCATCCTTGCTGAATAAAAGCATTAATTTCTTTCAAAAAACTAAATCATACTGACCCCAAACTTTTGAATGGTAGTGTGTGTTAAAAGTAACTTTCAGAGTAAAATCAAAACTACTAACATATCTGCTCTGGTGGGAGGAAGTCTCATGTTCTCCCTCCTCTGCTCTTAGTTCATCAGCTCTTACCTCGTCCCATTCGGAGGCAAACGAGGGCATCTGCTCCATTTCCTTCCTCTCAGCAGCACAGTTGGACCGGGATTCGCTCCTGTCATCAAGAGGCCCGTCGTCCTCACAATGAGGGGAAGCCAGCAGGTCGCAGTCTAATTTAGAAAGGCTGCGTGCCAACTTCAGATGCCCAGGTGGCTTCCTCACAGCCTGGGGTGACGGTTCGGACGACCCATCACTCTCAGTCTGGTCCGGACGGGCCCGAGTGTCTGGTGTGGGATTGGACATTCCTGGCTTGACGTTGCGGGTTTTTCTCTCTGGAACAGCAAAGCAGGGGTCTGGACACGAATCCTCTTTACCTGCAATAAGCAGACTACTAGTCCTTGTCCACCTGGTATTATTCAGCGTAAGCCTGTATTATCCATGGAATTAAACTTAAACTAGCAGCCTCCTGGATCTACAGCAGTACTAACAACTGTAAGCATTCATGGTACTAGTGTTTTTCAACCAGGGAGGGTTTAGGTGCCTGATCTACATTGTCACAGGGGTCCACCCACAGTTTGTGTTCCTCTGCCCTCCCCTTGCCAAGAAACTCTATGGTTTTTTTTAAAAGACTCTTTCCTTCCTCTCCTTGCCTGTCTGTCTGTCTGACTAACTACCGCGCTCACTATAGAGGCCCCGGTTCTCTGCAGTGCATAACTCAGAAGCTTGCAGCCTAAAACAATTGATCCCAAATCAATCAACAGCTTACATTAAAATGTGCATAATACAGCCCGAAATAACATCAACTGAAACAATGGGGTTATATCTTAAAGGAGGGTTTTTAAAATAATTAAATACAATAATTATTAAAAAAAATATTTTTGCTATAATAAAATATTGAAATAATTATTAAGATGAATAAAGTTCAGTGTAGAACAATATGTTGAAATTGTTCTTTGTGTCAGGGTTTAAGGTCTTTACTCTTGACTATAACATTTAAATAATAAAATAAAAATGTAATAATGTAATTCAAATAATAAAATACATTTTAAATGTAAATTTCATTAAATTATTCAAGTTTAATTTAAATACGTTTATTTTATTATTAGATTATTAAAGTTAAATTTAGAACAATATCTTGAAATAGTTCTTAGCCTTAGGGTTTATGGTCTTTACGGTTGACTAAATAATTGAATTTAATAAGAAAATAAACACTGAAATAAGAAAATAGTCATGCATAAATAATAAATAATACAATTTATTTAAATTTTATTTATTTAAATCATAAAAATAAACTTTAAATTTAATTTTCATTAAATTATCATTTAAATCTAATTTTATTACATTTTGTTAGATTATTAAAGTTTAGAACAGTATGCTGAAAAAAGTTATTTGTGTTAAGGTTTAAGGTCTTTACGCTTTATTAAATAATTACATTTGTATTTATGAATAAAATAAGAAAAATAAAAAATAATTTAATTTGAATAATAAAATCAACTTTAAATTGAATTAAATTATTAAAAATTTTATTTACAACAATAATGGTTTTAGGTCTTTATTCCTGCTCTAAAATGTATTTTCTATATGGAATCTACAAAATACAGTAGCATTTAACACTAAGAAGTGTTCCGATACTATTTGGAACCATTTTTCCTTATTGAATTTACACCATAAAAAGTACACTAACATCACATGTTTTTGTACAAAAGTATATTACGTTATAAATGCTACAGAATAATATCTGCTCAGCCCACATCACCATCTCTAAAGTGAAAAACACACATGCAAGCACAAAACATTTGAAACACACAGATTTTGCTTTATCTTAAGTTACTCACTCCTTTGTCTCCTGTTGTGGTTAGCTCTCCACGTCTCTCTTGTCATCTCACCCAAGCTGACGCAGCGATGGGTCCTAGATCCAAGACCTGGCCTTATTATTACTGACAGGCTGGCTAATCAGGTTACTGAGACTCTCACACAGGATGGTGGGGCTGGTTTCTCATTTTATATGATGCAAGTAGTAGGGTCATCCTCTAAGAAACTTTGATCTGAAATAACAACACTGTGTTACAATTATGCAGCTAGGAAATCCAACGTACATAATACATAGCAATGGGGTTAGACTCATAAAGGAGGGTCATTTAAATAACTAAATATAACAAATCATTTAAACAATTACATAAAATAATTTAAAATAATTGTATTAAAACAGTTAAATCAAAATATTTTAAATAATTTTATATAAAATAATTAAAACAATTAAATAAAATAACTTAACTTAATTAAATATCCAATATGCACTTTAGAAACAATGGGTTAAAGGAGGATTTATTCAATAAATAAATACAATAATTAATTAATTAAATAATTAATTAAATAATATAAATTAATCATAATAATGTATTTTAATAATTTTATTTTATTAATTAATTATATAATTCATTTAAAAATTTTAATTATTTATTTTAATAATAAAAAATAATAATTTAATTAAAATAATATAAAACTATTTTAAATCATTTTATTTAAAATAACAATTAAAATCCAATGTGCACTAGATTTCTTACCTGTATAACTTGAAAACAGTGCTGTTATTTTAGTTAAGAGTTTATATGTAAATAAATATACACTCTGTTATAAAGAATAAGGGTGAGCAAATCATTACTATGGTACGGCCACAGTACTTTAGTAAGGGTACTCAACTTTATTAGTAATTCAATGTTTATTGAGTATGTGCCATGGCAATACAATGGCTTGTTTGACATATGCTGGACATACCATGTGAATACAACGGTAAATTAACAAGGTAGTCATTCAACATCATTGTATATGTGCAGTGTTGGGGAGTAACTAGTTACATGTAACGGAATTACGTAATTTAATTACAAAATAAAAGTAATTGTAATCAGTTACAGTTACTGAGAAAAAACATGTAATTAAATTACAGTTACTTATGAAAATGTTAAGGATTACAAAGGGG
>NW_015633542.1:1598601-1616389 GCF_001515625.1 Sinocyclocheilus rhinocerous
AGGATTTTGGGGGATTAAAAAAAGGAGTGAATGGATTTTTATCATTGTAGGGTGGTTGTGTCCACACACTGCTAAGATACATTTATATGCAAACACCATGTAAAAGTGAATTTTGCATCCAGTGTCTACTTTAAAATTGAAATATAATCTTAATTCAAGCGATGAAGGATTTTGAAAGTCTGACAGTAATCCGTTGAATACTACTGTAAGGTTAACCCTGCCTGGTTTACATGTTTGAAAATGATAAACAGTTGAAAACATTAGAAATTTAGAAAAGTAATCAAAAAGTAATCAAATGTAATCAGTTACATTACTTTAATAAAATAATTGAAAAGTTACAATCAATACTTATTTTTAAGTATGGTAACTTGTAATCTGTAACCTATTACATTTTCAAAGTAACCTTCCCAACACTGTATATGTGTCAAAGTACCACCTTATATGCTACTATGGCACTACAGTATCATTGGGCCTACTGGTTTGTATGAATGCTCCGGATTACGACACGCCGCAGACACAGTCGAATAGCAACAGCTGACGTTCCCCGCACCATTGTTACGTCGCGCGTGACGCCCCGCCCCGCCCCGCCCGCAGCCATGCGTACTGAGCTTGTTATCGGGTCGCTTGTTATGACTGGAGAAGGCCTCGGACTCAATTAAAACTTATCCCCGGGACAGCCGCATGCTCATGGAGGGCATGGACATAGACCTGGATCCGGAGCTCATGCAAAAATTCAGCTGCATGGGCACCACGGATAAAGATGTCCTCATCTCGGAGTTCCAGAGGCTGCTGGGCTTTCAGCTCAACCCGGCGGGCTGCGCCTTCTTCCTGGACATGACCAACTGGTGAGTCCGGGGACTCGGCCGCGGCCTACTGCTGAACTAAACATAAAGAGTTGACCACTGCGATTTCTTGCTTTAAAATATGTTGCAAGTCAAAAATTGCATCGCTAGGACAGCTGTCATGAGCCCAGTGGAGTTTAAATGGATCTGAAGCGAAAAACACAACAAGCTAATGGCTACTTGACTGTTTACAAAGATGGTAACTGTAACGTTTCGGCTCATATGACCTACAGTAGTGATATTTTAGACATTCAAGCTCTTAAAAATACATTTTCTAAAACATGTTCTTAAACAACTCGGTTTGTCTTATTTATGTCAGTTGTCATTCAAACATGTAACGTTAGCTTGTTTGTGCTAGTGACTCGCTACAGTAGTGGCTGTGTTTCAAAACCTTTTACGTTCCCTATCTAAGCAGCATTTTGGGGGTTTTCTGACTTGAAATGCTGCTGACTAGGATCGTGCATTCAAAATGCTGTCTAGGTAGGGGCTCGCAAATGTTTTGAGACACAGACATTGTCCAATGTTGTTTAGTCACGACCCTTCAAAAATACAATTTTGCCTAAGTTTTTGTTTGTAATAAGCAGCACACTAAGTGTCCATACGTTGTTGTTGTAAATTTGGTGTTTGACGTGAGGACTGGTGTAAAGTTTTCTTTAAGAGTTACGTAATGCACGAGTGTACTTTCATCTGAGGTCTTACACACAGTCCAACACAAGTTTGTCCCACCCTTCTTTTGTTTTGAACATGACTTTAATTTCTGGACTGTTTATTTGCTAAATATATTTCAATCCATGTTTTTGTATGTGTTAACTTCAAATATTTTAAATCAAAAATGGAATGGTGGAACTCTAAACCATTTGAAATGTACTGTTTTTATTGTGTGTATGTGTGTGTGTGTGAGTTATTAATATTGTCTATTTATTTATGGACATGATATGAACCATTTATAGGGTATATATGTCAAAAAAGGGAGTATATAAGTGGTATTGTGATGCATTGTGGTACTTTTAAGATGTTGGGATTGACACGAGCTGTATGCCATGCTTCTTCCAAGTTCAGCTTTATAATAAACCTTCTATTGTACATCATGAATCTTGTTGGCTCTGTGATGAATTGCTTATGTTCCTCTATTGTAAGTCACTGGATAAAGTTTGCTAAATGCATAAATGTAAGTTACATGTTTGTTGGCACTATTGGCTGATGATTAATCTGCTTTTCATACATTTAATTTGGGCATGTTGTTTTGCTCTTGGCAATTACATTGTCCCTGAATCTCCAATGTTGATCTGCCTGTATTCGTGTCTTATCAGGAACCTGCAAGCAGCTATTGGTGCGTATTATGACTTTGAGAGTCCGTACATCAACACGCCGTCAATGTCTTTTGTGGAAGATGTGACGATTGGAGAGGGGGAGTCTGTTCCTCCTGACACACAGTTCACAAAGACATGGAGGATACAGAACACAGGTGAGTGTTTCCTCACTCTGGTTGTAAATATGAAGAGGCTGATGCTCTAACAGATTGTAATTCAGAAACAGCATTAAGACGACTCCATTGTGGAATCTCTTGGGATGACTTAAATGTTTTGTCTTATTATTTATGTATTCAGTAGTCATTTTGAACTGTAATAAACCTAGTTTAACTTAGATTTATTTATTATTAGCAGTCTTTACTTTTATTTCATACTTGTTTCATGTTCATGTTTGTTAATTTGATAGTTTCAATTTCCGCATTATAGACTATTATATTTCCTAAAATTAACTGATATCAGAATATCAATAATAGTTTTGCTTCTTTTAAGGATTGATGATCTAGCCACATCACGTTAAATCCTTTGTTTTGTCAAACTTTAATGTTGTTCCTGTCTTCGTTGCAGGTACAGAGTCATGGCCCCCGGGTGTGTGTCTGAAGTATGTTGGCGGGGATCAGTTTGGCCATGTGAACATGGTGATGGTGCGGTCCCTGGACCCACAGGAGATCTCAGACGTGAGCGTGCAGATGCGCAGTCCAGCTGTTCCTGGCATGTACCAGGGCCAGTGGAGAATGTGCACTGCCACTGGACTCTTCTACGGAGGTGAGATGCAAACGATAAAGTAACAGTCAATGTTTTCAAGATATTAGGCTATGAAACAACTATTTAAAAGGAATGAAAGAAAAAATAGCTGAAAATGTACTTACCCTCAGGTCATCCAAGATGTAGATGAGTTTTTTTTCTTCATCACAGCAGATTTGAAGAAATGTAGCATTACATCACTCGCTCGGCAATGGATGCTCTGCAGTGAATGGGTGCCGTCAGAATGAGAGTCCAAACAGCTGATAAAAACATCACAATAATCCACAAGTAATCCACACCACTCCAGTCCATCAATTAACGTCTTGTGAAGTGAAAAGTTGCGTGTTTGTAATAAACAAATCCATAACTTCAACTTTTTTAAAAATTGTTTACTTTGACTGTTTTTAAACTGTCACTTCTGGCCAAAATAATCCATAAAGTTGCTTTCTCCAGTGAAAAAGTTGTCTCGTCTGAATCAGGAGAGAAATATGCACAGATCAAGCACCGTTTACAAGCGAAAACAGTCCAAAACTGTTCTAAACAAATACGTCTGTGTATTTTGATTTGAGGAGACAACAGGGGATGAACTTTTTCACTGGAGGAAGTGTTATTATGGATTATCAGAGATTTATCCAGAAGCAATGGTTTAAAGTTAAAACACCATAATGATGGATTTGTTTCTTACAAAGATGCAGATTTTCATCTCACACAGCATTAAGTGATGGACTGTGGATTATTGTGATGTTTTTATCAGCTGTTTGAACTCTCATTCTGACGGCACCCATTCACTGCAGAGGATCCATTGGTGAGCAAGTGATGCAATGCTACATTTCTGCAACTCTGGTCCGATGAAAAGGTGAGTAAAAATTAAGCAGATTTTCATTTTTTTTAAACTATTAGTTCAAAAAAGATTAATATGCAAAACGTTATGCAATGACAAACATTTTAAAGCAATAGTTCACTCGGAAATGAAAACTGTGGTCATTTACTCACCCTCAAGTTGATCCAACCACATATAATTTTCTTTCTGCATACTAAAAATAGTACAGTTAGTATAGTAGTATGCCATTTAGAGCATTAGTTCTGCATGTTCTGAGTACTACAACCAACTTTGGTGAATGGAGGACATAAGGCTCACCTCATTCCCCTTGTTGTGCAGATGTGATCTGGGTGATCTTGAGTGTGGAGGAGGGCGGCCTGCTGGGCGTCACACAGCAGTTATCCTCCTTCGAGACAGAGTTCAACACGCAGCCACACCGCAGTCTGGAGGGAGACTTCAACCCTTTCGCCTCACCACAGAAGAACAAGCAGGACACCAATGAGGATAATCTAAAAGACCCCGGGGGCCACTGGGAGGCCCCTCTGGACTCCATTCAGCAAGATCAAAATGGACTCAATCACAGCTCTGTAAATATTACACCAAATGGTCTCCAAAACAACTTTTCAGTAGTGACTTACAGCCAGGTATGTATGCTGTTTGGAGAATTTCATTGAGTTGAAAGAAGATTAGCATGATAGTAACTAATGTTAACTAATGAACCATATTAAAGTGTTACCGAGACTTTTTAAAAACAAAAACAAAAAATCTTACTGACCCCTAACTTTTGAATGGCAGTGTATATCTGTAACAAAATCGTCACACATATATTTAGAATATTCAGTATCACCCAGCGGTAGGTGTAAGTAGTATGTTAGAATAATGAACGATTATGACTACTCTTCACTAATGGCGCTTTTCCACTGCGTGGTACGACTCGGCTCGGCACGGCTCAGTACGGCACGGCACGGCACGGTTCGGCTCGGCACGGTTTGCGTTTCCACTGCAGTTCAGTACCGCTTTAGAGTGGGCGGGATTATTCACATGTCGTTATAGTTGCGCCGCCTCTACTACCACGACTCCTAAAAAAACTTTTTTTTTTTACAAATCAAGTATAATGGGAACACAGAATGATCTTGGAGAGAGCTTTACCGAGCTGACTGTCGTAACCGAATGCGCCCAGGGTTTAAAGGGAACGAATGACTGACAGCCACAGTGGAGAAAAGAGTTTGGGTGAACTTTAATGTAAGGACTTAAATATTCATATGTAGCTCACATTAAGCTATCGTATGGCTTCAGAAGTAACACAGAATAATTCGCACAATCGGGGAAAAAAAATAAAATAAAATCTCGGATTTGGATCGGCTCTCTCTGACCGATACCCGAGCCGAGAAAAATGGTACTATCGGAGCCGATACCCGATATGAATATCGGATCGGCGCATCCCTATATTGTATACTAAATGTACTTCTCAAATTACTAATAATAATAATATTATTATTTTTACGAATACCATACAAGCAAAATATTTTTTCATCCATGTTTTACTTCATACAGCTCTGTTGTGCAGCATCCTATTTGACCAAAAATAAAAACGCAATGTTTTGTTGTAATTGTTACATTTTCATTTGATTAAATTTTTAAAGTGAACCGTACCGAGCCGTACCGTGCCGTACCATGCAGTGGAAAGGCGCCATAAGATGACAAGTCCAGTTCTGTGATCCTAACACAAATGTTCATGATTAAGCGGCTTTTTCCAAAGGTAAGTGAAGAGGTTAGGCCAAGATGGGTTCAGAAAACCAAGATGAAACACTCAGCAGGTCTTTTCAACACTCTCTCAAAATCTTCCTTTCATGCCAAAAGTCTTCACTGGAAACTTCTCAATGTACTGACTGCCGTATGATCTGTTAGCACAGAAGGTCATGTAACAACTGCGTGTCACCTTTTTTTTTCTCTGCCCTGTTTTGTGACGTTTAACCAAAGAAATGCACATTCTGATGATTCACCGTGTTTGGTTACACCTTTCCTCGTTCCGCACAGCTGGGGCTGGGAGATACAGCTAAAACAGTTTCAGCCTTTTGATGATTCAATAAATATCTCGATTCTGTATATATATCTGCTCTAAAATATCTTATAAAGGGTGATTTTGTGGTGTTTTCGTTTATTATTTGACATTATTTTAACTCGACAGCCAATGTCTTTAAGCATATGCAACATTTAAAGGGGTCATATGATGCTGCTAAAAAGAACATTATTTGGTGTCTTGATTTTACTGTTTTAGTTTTCTTTTATATGCACCAATATAACAGTACATGGTAATAAATAGCAATATTCATTTTATTATATGATTAAGTGATGAATCCCACAACATTTTTGAGTGATTATGCAAAAACAATTCTTAAGAATTGATTTATTGAAATAGAGTTATAGTTCCTGAACCCAACCAACAGCATTTTCTCGTATGTTTTCCATGGAATACTGGAAAAACCTGTACTGAATTTCCATGCAGATAGACAAAAAGGGCTGATTGGCTCTCTGCTGACATTATTGCTGACTTGTGACCTGTGTGGTTGATTTAGCACTATAATATTATAACTTAGAAATTGTTATTACGCATTATATTTTTCATGCATCAAAATAGTTAAAGGAATAGATCATACAAAATTTGCTGATTATTTACTCATCCTCAGGCGATCCAAAATGTAGATGAGTTTGTTTGTTTATAGGAACAGATTTGGAGAAACGTAGCATTACATCACTTGCTCACCAATGGATCCACTGCAGTGAATGGGTGCCGTCAGAATGAGAGTCCAAACAGCTGAGAAAAACATCACAGTAATCCACACCACTCCAGTCCATCAGTTAACATCTTGTAAAGTCAAAAGCTGTGTGTTTATAAGAAACAAATCCATCATTAAGGTGTTTGAACTTTAAACCATTGCCTCTGGCCAAATACGAGTCCATAACGCTTCAGCCATTCACTGCAGAGGATCCACTGGTGAGGAAGTGATGAAACGCTAAATTTTTAAAAATCTATTCCGATAAAGAAACAAACTCATCTACATATTGGCTGTTTGGTTTGTTTTCTGATTTACAAAAACACCCTTTAAACTATTTCATAAATTCATATTGAGATGTATATGTCAAAAGGCTGAAAAATAATGAAAGGCATTTTATCTCCCAGTCCCATGTAGAAGTTTGTCCTTCTGAATTTGGCTTTGATGTGTTCATGTTAACGCCAGGGTTTGCATCTGTGAATGTCAATCTAGAGGCTGTTTAATATGCCCTTAATGGGGTTAAACTTTGCCTCTCGGCCACAAGATGGAGTTCCATGCAAGCATGTGAGCTGATGCAGAAATGTTTATTAACCAGTTAAAGCGGTCACTGTTGAAATCTCAGATGACTAACAGTAAACCCATAGCCTAAATATGTTCCCAGTGTAACGTAAAGTTAGAGAATATTTTCTTTAACAACAACCTGCAGGCCAAATATCTGTGTAAAATTGGGTGTTGATACTGTTGTTACTCATTCATTGCTCATCATATTTGAACTAACCCTCAGAATTAATCTATGTGACAATAATAATATTAATCACATAGACTTACACTGAAGGAGGGACTTGAGACAGAGACTTGGAGATCTTTTTATTAAGGGTGCAAGCAATCACTTAAGAAAAGTTTTGAACGGTCAAGCACCATTTCCGTTTTCTTCAGCAAATGTATTTACAAATGGCCTTTGACATAAGAGTTTTATCTCATTGTTTCTGTTTCTTCCCAGGGCATTAATGGACCCTTCCCGTTCGGACAGTCTTAAGATACAGAAACCACTCAGTAGCTCATCGGAGCTGCTGCTTTTGCCCTTTTCTAGGGTTCAGTGAGAGGAGGAAGAGATTTACTCTAAAGACTTGGTGACCCTCCCTCTCCCCCGACGCATCACAACATCACATAAATGTGTGGACAAATCTGTTTGGCTCCAAATCAATATTGAACCAACACCTGAGTTACGCATGTGTGAATGCTAGATTTAGATGAGTGCTAGAAATTCTAAAGAGATATAATGAAAAATACACCGTTTTTTGATCCGTATTGTCACATTACAGCAGTAAATTCAGATGCGTGAGTGAGTGCTCGAATGCACAAGAGAAAGAGAGGCAAGACAGGCAGATGAATGAATGAATCTTACGAGAACATGTCTGAGTCATATTTCACACCAAAATCAATAGGAAAGCATAAGAAATTAATATTTTGCGTAAAGAAAATATAGCATGTTTTTAGGATTTTGCCTCATGACAATTAAGCACATTTCCCCCCAAGATTTCCATTACTGTAATAAAACTGGGCATTTTATTTTTTAGATTATTTTTTTTGTTTTATTTAAATTTTTTTTTTTTTTTTTTTGGTTATTCCAATTGTTCTCACATTTAGTTTACATTTTTGTATAAAATTTGAAAATTGCACTAATTTTTTATAAGCCTAATTTAAATGCAACCAATTAACGTATGGCAAAAAAATATTTTACAAATTAAATATATTTTTGCATTGCATCAAATGATTAATTACTATGAAAAGGTCACAACGAAGGAAGTCTTAGTCTTAAAAACTGGCTTACTTTTCTTTAAGCAATGTATAATTTTTAATTTCTTCCTTTTGGTTTTGCGGTGCAATATGACTGGGGTTTGTTCTTGACAGGTTTTGTGGGAGTCACCTCAATATGTGTGCAACTGAGTGTTTCAGCCGTGCACAAAAGCCATCAACAAAGAATTAATGCCTGTCAAGTAGTTTTATTATTTTTCATCAATGTTCTTTATAAACTGAACAGTTTGGAGAAAAAAGGTCAATGTGCCTACTTGGAGGTTAAATTGTGTAATTGCTTTCATATGGTCCTTTGCCAGCCACAAACTGTTCTCTGGATTCAGTTAAAAAAACAACAACAACAAAAAAGCCCAGCAACCTGTACAGCGTAAATGAGCACATTACGTCTCATTATATTGAAGTATACATCTGTCCTGCCACCACAGGTCAAGTCATAGCTGTCGTCAGAGATCTTGTTGCTGTTATCATATTTGTTTACATTGTTGTTCTGGAGTTCCAGAGTGCTGATGTTGGTTTCCACTTGTAATGACTCGATCCATCAGAGATGATAGCAAGCAGATGTGGCTTTGGTTCCCTTGTTTACTGACCTAAAAGTTCACAAGCACGTCACTGATAGATTTTCCCAATCATACATTTTTGTCATTCACCTAGACCTACGATGGTATTAAGCTGTTTTAAATGAGCTGAGGTGTTTTAATGAGGGGAAAGTATGAGAACGAGTTCATTTTAAAGGAATATTTTGGGTTAAATGCAAGTGGATGTCATCTGTAGGGTTGCAAAGGGGTGGAACATTTCCGGTAAATTTCTGGAAACTTTCCAAAAATCCCTGGAATATTCCCAAAAATCCTGGAAAGTTTCCAAAATTTCTGGAATATTTCTGAAATTTATTGGAAATGTTCCACCTTTTTGCAACCCTAGTCATCTGTGACAGAAAATAATTAGGATTCGTACCTCTCTACCCGAAAATGCATCGACATGTATGTGCCTACAATTGAAGTCTGTGGCACGTGCACTACTTCCATTGTAAGGGCATTTCCCTACACACTTTTTTTATTTTATCTTAATAAGATACCAGTTATTTTCTGTGGTAGCATTTGCATTTAACCAAAAATATCCTTTTTAATTTGTATTCTTGAGTTGTTGCTAAATGTTGAAATGGCAGATTTCAAGCTGGAACGCTCCAAATAATATTTTAATGCATAAAGGAGTTTTGTGGAATTTATTTGGTTTAAATCGTGCCTCTGTGTTTGGTATGATGGAAGGCCGCTTGAATGTTTATATCTTGCTAAATATATATGAAAGGCTGTTTTACTCACCATTTTCTGTTTTGCTGCAATGGTTAGGCAATTTAAAACACATAAACAAAACATTAACAAGTCTCCTATAATGTTTTTCTCTATTGGTCTGATAAACGTTAGGTCATGAAGATGAAAGCGTTTAAACTAATTAGCTGCTATCCTCAAGCAGTATGCAAATCAAGGAGCCCAAATTGACCTTTATGTCAAGGCAATAGAGATTAGAGTCAGCATGTCTTGTTAAATTTAACACGTCAGGCAATTGTTGTCCGTTTCCCCCCAGTTCTATGCACCTGGAAAATTTCGCCATTAACGATACCAACATTGCGTCCAGTGTTTTAGAAATGCTGTGGCTTGAGTTTTACACTGCAAATGATCTATGCAGTGTTTTAAGGGACTGTCCCTTCCATATTCCAAAAAGTTGCACTCACAGTTGAAGCATAAAAGAAGTTAATGTTCTGAAACTGGTCGCCGTTTTATGTTGCCGTTAGGACAGAAGTAAACTGACATTTCGCCTAGTGCTCGGCCCATAAACAGCTCATTGGATGATGCCATCGCTTCATCAGTCAAGTCTTCCTTTGAGCTGTTCTTAGTGAATGTCCTCACCCCTAGCGCTGCACACTTCACAGCCTCCTTCCGATTTATAATTACACTCTGTTATTTTTTTTGTGTTGCTTATGCATGTGAGAAGTGTGATTGATTCATCTGCATGTTTGTAAGAATCAAATTCATCATTAAGGCATTTTAACTTTAAACTCTCACTTCTGCCCAAAATAGCCTGTAATAATGCTTCTTCCAGTGTCTCCAGTTGTCCTCCCAAATCAAAATGTGTTGTGTTGTTCCAAACCCGTAAGACCTTCGTTCATCTTCGGAACACAATTTAAGATATTTTTGATTAAATCTGAGGGCTCTCTGACCCTCACTGCCGCGCTCACGACAGTATCATGACATGTGGCGGCGCCGGCGCTGACCCAGATCCGGCGTGATGACGTAATTACGCCGGATCTGGGTCAGCGCCGCCACACGCTCGCGTCATGATACTGTCGTTAGCGCGCGTCCACAAGTGACGCAGTACAGACGAAAATGTGGAATAAAGTCGTTACTTTTGTTTTCTTTGCTCAAAAAAGTATTCTCGTAGCTTTGTAACTTTAGAGTTGAACCACTGATGTCACACGGACTACTTTGTCGATCATCTTGGTACTTTTCTGGACCTTGAACGTGGTAGTTACCTTGCTGTCTATGGGAGGGTCAGAGAGCCCTCAGATTTCATCAAAAATATCTTAAATTGTGTTCCGAAGATGAACAAAGGTCTTACGGGTTTCGAACAACACGAGGGTGAGTAATTAATGACAGAATTTTCATTTTTGGGTGAACTAACCCTTTAACAAGTTCTGGCCCCAAAAGTCTGAATGTCATTACCTGTGCTCAAATGCAGGATCTTTGTCTCTTCAACTAGCTTCACTTTTCTTCATCATGTTTGGGGTCTCAGTGTCTTTTAATCAACTTGAATTCTGGTGATTTTTAGTGGAAATATGAAGTCAGTTCTCCTCAGGTTCACCCAGGTGTCCTAGTAGAGAAACCACAGGTGTTGTTCATCACATTAACTATGGACATACTTTTATAACCACTGAGTCACAATACCGTAAAATCCATCAAACTTATTTTGTGAAGCGTTTTGATTAAAATGTGATATTTAAAATAACCACTTGCGATATTTTGATATATTTTTATATGATAAACAGTGAGGTTCTGACATCTTTAACTGATTTTAACTCATTTCAATATTCTCCAGTAATACCAAATGAATGCAACTGAATTTCACTAGTGAAGAGTATACTTTAACGATGTCTATTTCTCATCATAAACTGAATTCCAGCACAACCCTGATGTTCTATGGCCCTTCAAGAAGAATATAACCTTGTTTAAACTAATTACACATAGATGGGATGTGTTGATCTGTGCTGAGGAGACCATATCTAGGCAAATATTTGCTCACATCTCAGGTCTTGTGCAACTTTGCCTTGGCAATAACATATTACCCACCTGACAAACATGTAAGATCATAGAAGGACCTTAAACAAATGCAAAGTATTTCCTCTTGGTTTGACAGCTGCTCTTCCCCAAAACTCACAAGCACTTGTGTGGGCTGTGGGAGTTTGAAGCGGCAGGCAGATTCTGTGGTATTGAGCTGATGTTAATGGGGTATAAAAACACTGCTTTAAGTCAAATGAGCCTTGAGCATTTTGTTTAACTATCAGCAAATGTTTCCTGGTGTGGAAAAGTTTGAATAGTTTTTATGCCATTTCCCTAACTCCCTATGTCCGATTTTTCCTGGTGTCACTAAAACCTCATGTACCAAGGCGACAACTGCAAACAAGGAAGTTTCAGACTACAGACTGCAGGGCATTGTCATTAGTGTATTTCACCAGAACAACTTACTTTAACACTGCAGGGTATATACCATCCAAGACTGTGCATTTTCATAATGTGTGAGAGGTAAACACACAAACTTAGACTTGGTATTTACACAGTTGGGTGTAATAGTTTGTTGGTATGGTAAGTAAACCTGTCAGGCAGTTTCAAAGGGCAAATATCTTATTCCTAAGAGCTGATATGCTGTGTAGCGTAGAGTAATGCAGAACACGCTGATAAATCATACAAGCCAGGTGACTATTACGGTAATATGATGGTCAGTTTAGTTGTTTACATGGTGGTTTGGGTTTCGTCAAGCAATTTAAAATGGTGTATGTGTGCAATAACAGTTTGATTACACTGATATCAGCACTGGACTGTGACCATTTCTAACTGACTGCAGAGACTTTGCCATGGGCTGCCTGAATGCAGGTCTAGCTTACCTACATTTTAAGATGACTTATCTATAGTACCTATAGGTACGATAAATACAGGTAAAACTGGAACCTCTATGATTGGTGCTGTTTTTAAAATCATTCCATACTAGTTTAGCATGAACTACATACTAGAATGATGAACAATACCCATCATCAATGCGGTAGGTCAATGCTTAAGTGTCCCACTTTACCTGTATAGACCATAGTCAGGTGATTGGTCAGCTGATGAATGTCAGTCAACTGGCTTTCTGAAATGACTGAAAAAAAAGTAGACAAAAACTCCATAAAACAGATTTGAAAAGTGCAAATTGTGAAAATGTCCTAATCTAGGATATTTATACAGTACATTGTAAAGACTGTGTGACGTGTCTTGTTTTCGCTTGCGTTGAATTCCAATATGGCGTCTAACAGTTTTAGTTCTAAATGCTATTCGATTCTCTATCCTGGCGCCAACTATCGTGAGCTATCGTGTTCGATAACCATCTTAGCAACAACATGCTGAGCCCTTAGGCTTAGAAGATTGACAAAAACATAATTATTTACATAATTTCTTATTTTTGTTAATTTTACATATAGGCTACATAGGTATATCACATACAACACATCGTGTTTTAACGCAAGATAGTTTTAAAAGACTCTACAGTTTGTTTTGAAAATCCTAGCATAATTTTACAAACTAGTTTTACCTTACAAGTTTAACTGGTTTATGAACTTGTGTACATCTAGAATAAAGTAATAAATAATGACTAATATGACCTATTTATGTTTTGCGATAAAATGTCCGATAGAGATTAGAGATTGACGAACTGTTTGGCGCCAAGTGATAGGCCTACGCGTTCTGACCTGTTTTTATACAGTCTATGGTTCTGACATAGGCTATCTAACTTTTCAGTTTATTTCGCTATACTGCAACTTATTATACTAAAACAGCGCATCTTCTCAAGTTTCTACATTTAGGCTAATCACTTCCAGTCAGATTGTGCCTCCTCACCTCAGGTGATCCTATTGTGCATGACTCACTTAAGTATCTGGAGCAACACGTTTTAGTTTCGTTTATCCCTCTAACTAGAGGTAACATTTTATAATTATCTGCTATTTTAATTGGGCAGGCTAATGTAATTGTTTTTTCAATCCACTATTATGATTTGCGTAGTTACAACAAACACATGCAAAAGTGCCTTGTATGCTAGTGATAACATCTGCACAATGTTTAATAATCATAAAGTTTCTTGCCATTTTTAACTAACTGAATGCTCTGATGAGGGCGAGGATGATCAAGCACATTAAAAACTAGGAAATTGTTTAATCATACCTATATATATTTTTTGTGTTTACATTAATGTTTTATCCTGAAATCAATGTAAATCCAGGAAAATCAAGGAAGGAAATTAATTAAGAGAAAACTAGCCTGGTACCTGTTAAAGTTCACAGTCAAGTCTTACCCTGATGTTTATCAGTATATAATATATAAAACATATTTGTCATCCTCACATTTTAATCGTATACAGGTGCATCTCAATAAATTAGAATGTTGTGGAAAAGTTCATTTATTTCAGTAATTCAACTCAAATTGTGAAACTCGTGTATTAAATAAATTCAATGCACACAGACTGAAGTAGTTTAAGTCTTTGGTTCTTTTAATTGTGATGATTTTGGCTCACATTTAACAAAAACCCACCAATTCACAACAAATTAGAATACTTCATAAGAAAAATACCAATAAAAAAAACATTTTTAGTGAAATGTTGGCCTTCTGGAAAGTATGTTCATATACTGTACATGTACTCAATACTTGGAGGGGGTTCCTTTTGCTTTAATTACTGCCTCAACTCGGCATGGCATGGAGGTGATCAGTTTGTGGCACTGAGGTGGTATGGAAGCCCAGGTTTCTTTGACAGTGGCCTTCAGCTCATCTGCATTTTTTGGTCTCCAAAATCATCACAATTAAAAGAACCAAAGACTTAAACTACTTCAGTCTGTGTGCATTGAATTTATTTAATACACGAGTTTCACAATTTGAGTTGAATTACTGAAATAAATGAACTTTTCCATGACATTCTAATTTATTGAGATGCACCTGTAGTCATTGTCACATTTTGAGAGTTTAGTCATTACAAAATGTCATTTATTGTCTTACAGAAGTTAAAATCCAGAATAAATGCCACAACAGATACTCTTCATTATACTTGCAGCAGAACTTTCTTAATTTTCTTTTAGCTTCTTCACTTCTTCACTTCACTAGAAAATAAATTATTTACTAACTTGCACATTGCACAACGTCACTAGAGCATTTTGTTCTTCCCATAACATCTTTGGTTTGCTAATTTTAGGTTTCAAAGAATATTTATACTCATCAACACTTCCTAATTGACAGCCTTTTAGGAGGGTACATCTACACATGAATAAACTTATGCCCAAAAGGCACTATTCCTAATGCTTTCAACATCCATCATGGAGAAGTCTGATGGATTATGGATTGAACCCAACTCAAACTCTGGCTTTCATGTGCACAGTCTCTTTCACAATGAGCCATTGACAGCATCAAGTGAGTTCTAGGTGTGCACATTCTGACAAATGTCTCAACTGAACTTCATCATAAACGGACACCTTTGGCAGTAACCTTTCTGTCCATAAATGGTTATATTGTGCATGAGAAAGTTGTTTCAAAGTAAGATGGTGAAAGGAGTGCATCTTAAACCTGCGTCTTTCTAACTGCCATGCAAATGAACCCCCTCTGGGAAATGTGCTAGACAAACAAAAATACAGAGAAGGAGCGCAAAGTAAACCTTTGTTTGAAGCAAGACATTCCACAAGTTTCCCAATTGTTATCTTAGCAGCCGTCGCTCTTTATAGTCTGGAAATAACATTTAAACCTGTGTTAAACTGTTATAGATATTTAGGGATGATATTACGCAGCATTTGGAAATCATATTTTTGTGTGTGTTTTTTTTTAAGTAAAAGTATCTAAACCTCCTTAAAACAGTATAAATTTACAGTGTAAGTTTATTTTATCTTGTTGCATTGGGAGGTTTCTTCACAGACACATTTTTTGCAATGTAAAAAGACTGAAGAAATCTGTGGAATAGCATGTAAAATGATGGTCTGATATCCAGTCTTTCTCTGGCTCACTCGCCGTCTTTATTTTCTATTATCAATAAAGTCTGTATTAAGTGTGTGTGTGTGCGTGTGGTTTGCATTGGCGTGTCTGTTTTACTGTGCAAACATTTTGGCATGCTGTGTGCTTGCAGATGTATCATCAGCACATTGACGCACAAACTCTCCGAAATATCTGGAAATGTACTTTGTGTTTGCATCATAATTTGTTACCAAGAGAAACGCCTTGAACAGTGATATATCTGTACCATAACATCTGCACATAGCTAAATATACAAATAAAAGAAGGCATGTATTTCTGTACATATGCATCTTTCTAACAGATTTTATTTTTAGTTTATTTATTTAATGCAAAAACGGCCTTTTTGATCATTGAGTTATTGGGTGAGTTTCATGAAACCCCATTAAAAATAATTATATTTTGCATAAAGAATTATTGTGTGTGTGTGTGTGTGTCTGTGTTTCCTTTTTATTGTGAGGTGACATTTTTATTTTTGACAAATTCGTATATAATCTAAATAAAAATTCTATATATTTTGCATAAAGAAGAAATTCTAAAAAACTATAATTATAATGAAAATAATTAATTTCCTTTGGTTATATGATCTTTTGCACATACAATATTAAAATAAAAACTACAGACTGAAATTGAATGAAAATTTGCAAAACAACTAGGCCATCTTGCCATATTTGCCCTATCATATTTCTCATAACTGTTGTCATTTAAGATAAAAAAATGGATGTCAGACATTTAATCAGGCAGTTCCTCTGGTAACTGTGTCTTTCCTCCTATGAGGGTGGGGGTTAGCGGTCCACAACAACGGACTGGCATGTCAAACGCCTTCAGGCTGGGAATGGGGCACTGAGACAATGTTTACACAGTTTAATATGGCCTGTGTATAAAAGTGCGACGGGAGTCAATGAAGCAAGCTTTCCTTCAGCAACTCTTACTTGAAGTCTTGTGCACACCCACATCAGGTGCACTCACTCACACACACACACACACACACACACACACACTCGTCACAAGCAGTATTAGCCATTGAGGTTAGTAATGTGGCACTCCACAATTCCAGCTTGTCGCGTTCCCTGTTGAGTCTGTAGGAGGCCTAGAATTAGACCCACATTTGAGAAACAAGCAGAAACCAAAGGAAACAAGCAGAGGCCTTCCTGATCGCACCTCCAACACTGTCTTCACCTGGACAGGTAAGTCTGACTGGCTACCTCCTATCAATTCACTTTCAAGGGCAACAACTCCTGATATTACTGCTTACGTGTATTTGATCTGTATTTGAGAAGGGAAAAGCAAATATTTTGTAGTTCATATGACTAGTCAACAGTTTTAGACATATTGTACATTCTGGCAAAGTTCTCAATGTTATGAACAAATATTCTTCCAGTAACGATAATAGAGCATTCATTCAAAGTATTGTATTATTGTATTATTCTCATTTATGCATTGTTTTGGTAACATTTTTCTGAAATAATTTAGTTGGACATTTGTCTATGATGGTTTAGAGAAAATTCAAAAGTAACGTTCCCATAATGTTTGCAAAAAATTTAATCCAATGTTCCTCCTTAACTTTGCTTTTAACATTCACATAACCAAGAAAAAGTTTTTTTTTTCTTCGGAGAACATACAGAAATAACGTTTTCATAACCTAATGGGAACCTCAGCACAACATTCTCAGAACACATTTTTGGTTAATGCTTGAATGCTTAAATAAGATTTGGCTACACCTAAATTGTGGATGTAATTGTTTACAAAACTAAAATTTGTAAAATTGTGAAACAATTAAAAATGCACGTGTTGGAGCAGATAGTAAAGGTAAAGCATCATTGCACACATTCGTCTTTCACTATAGTGTTAAAAAGCATCCCAGGATGCACTTCATGACGTTGGGAAGAAGCTCAAATTTGGATAGTTTTTATTTGTGCAAAATGTTTTGGTCACTAAATCATTCCTATGCTTCTATTTGTGCTATTCCATAGTTTTCATGAAATGAAGAAATTGGTCATAATTAAGAATGAGGGGGTGTGTCCAAACATTTGACTGGTAATGCAGTTTTTGTGCAGCAAAACACATAAATGCATTTGTAAAGATGTATATTTTAAGTTTTATAGGCAACCGAGCAATCCACTCTAAAAAATGCTGGGTTAAATATAACCCAGCGCTGCGTTAAAAAGGGACAAACCCAGCTATTGGGTTGTTTTGACCCAGCGGTTGG
>NW_015633542.1:1617032-1625750 GCF_001515625.1 Sinocyclocheilus rhinocerous
GCGCTGGGTTAAAAAGGGACAAACCCAGCTATTGGGTTGTTTTGACCCAGCGCTTGGGTTGTTTTTACCCAGCAGTTGGGTTGTTTTGACCCAACCGCTGGGTCAAAACAACCCAATAGCTGGGTTTGTCCCTTTTTAACCCAGCGCTGGGTTATATTTAACCCAGCATTTTTTAGAGTGATCATATCATTGATAGAGGTCGATATGAGCTCAGATGGTTCTGAATGCACCTGTTCCCAAGCTGACACAGTTCACCTGTTGTTCACATGCGATGTGTCCTTATTTAGAAAGATAAAGGGAACATGTCTTGAAAATTGCAAGGTGAAAAGGTTTTCAAAAGTAATTTGGCTGGCCTCCAGAACACCACCAGCAAACCACAAATGACTGTTTTTTTCCCCTGAAGGGAAAAGTGCAAGTGACTTGTGCTCTGGCTGACGTCCAAATCCTTCAGAAGAAGAAAAGAGCTCAATTCCCAAAGGCAAATGTAAAGTTTCTATTGATTTCCACTACGGCTAAGCACAGTGTTGTGACTAAGCTAAAGTGTTACATTGTACTGAGTGACTATACAGTAGGACTAAACTGATTATTGAGTTTTGTTGAGTTAGCTTACAGCAAATGTCAACTTTTCCTTAAAGGAATAGATCAAAAATCTCATGTTCCAGACTTGCATGACTTTGTTTAATCTCATTTTTTTTTTAAATAAAAGAGTCCATATACTAAGGACGTTGCATGAACTGATTTTACACTACAAAAAAAAATATCTTCTCATTTTTGATTTTGTATTATATTTTTTGTCATTTTTGAAGCTTGATGGTAAAAATCACAATTTGCTTTCATTATATGGAAAACAGCTGCTCAAATACTCTACAAAATTAGAGTTTGGGATGACAAGCAAATTTTTAAGTGAGCTATTCTTTTAAAAATTGCATATTTGATTTCAGTCTTTTGGTCACAGTTTCAAATGATGTCAAATGAGATTGACAAGTAGATAACCTAATTGAAGACGTCTGAGAAAACCTGGCACAGGTACATCACACCTGCTCTGGAGGTCGAGGAAGTAGAACAAACACGTTAGCGGAGGAGAATAAATATGATGTTGAGTAATGAAGAAATCCCCTGAACGAATTCACTTGAGCTTAAATCTCCCAGAATGAATCAGAGATACTTATCAAAGGTGGCTGTCAGCGGTTGAGTGACTCAATATGGCACTTTGCATATTACCGTGCTATGCCAGTTTTTGTGTTTGTAAAGAAATTACGGCAAAATTCTACATTTTAAAAAGTCTTACAAGATAGACGATGGCCTTATAATGTCACAGATCAATGCAACAAATTTGCATTTTCATTTAAAATCAGTGAAAGACGAGCTATAGAACCTCTGATCTTTAAAACCGCAATTTCCTTACTGTTGTCGTGGGCCAATCATTTCGATCATTTGTGAAAAAGTTTGCTCTTTAATGAAACATTAACATTAATATTTACACATTAAATATATTATTTGAATTATATTTTGGGTATTAATGAAGCCCCCAAAACACTTTAGACACTTAAAACACACTTTAAAATGTCAGATGTCTTAATTGGTTTTGACATTAGGGCTTTTCACACATTAAATAGTTAACCCGGGGTCATTCTAAACCCAGGTAAACATAATCCTAGGTTATCTTGTTTCACTGCTCATAATTTAACGTTCTTATTTGCACATTTGCGTTGTCAGTGTCACTGACTGGATGAATGCAGCACGCGACCTGTTTACAGTTTTGTTTGTCTAGAGGACCATAAAGTATGGTCCATACTGATTGTATACTATATACTACCGTATACTGTTTCAGGAATGACAAACGCGAGTGTAAAAAATTACGCAAGTGAATCCGCGAGTCATTGCTATGATTGACAAAGATAACTGTAGCAATGGACGGAAAGAACTATCTGACAAGCTGATGTCAAAAATAAGCTTGTGGACTAAGTGATTTAGACTAAATTCAGAGGTGCAAAACTACACCAGCAAGTCTGTATTGGCTGAAAGTATTTAGCAGCTTCTACAGTTAAAGATAAAACTTAACAAATGTAATTTTTAAATTAAATCTAATATTTCAAAATATTTAATGCATTATTATTTAATTGTTATACCATTAATAATTAGCTTATTTAATTTTTAGTTAACTCGTTAAGTATTTAAATAATTAACCCTTCTAGGCTTGGTGTCTGGGCTAAATTATTTATTTATTTTTTAAATGCATGAGACTTTGTGACTTCCTGCACTTGCTATACTTTATATTTCAGAACAGTAAAAGACAATAAATGTGTTGCAATAGTAATTTTATAATGAATCCAAAAGCAAGACGTGGAAAAAAAGGAAGTTGAAATGGCAACTGAGCTAATGAGTGATCCTTTGCTGCCATCTACTGGTTATAATGCTAATTTCATTTCATCTTCTTGAATGAAAGGTAAATCTTTAAAGTGAATTTTACTGCACAACTGTAACCAATCTAACTCCAGCCAGACAACCAAAGTTAGCAACCCTTTGTGCATATTCAATTAATGACTATGAAGGTCAGTTATCGATTATCAAGAATACCATTATGATGTCGTTTACAAGATAGCATTGCTAGCTAACTAATGTTAGCTTAAATAGTTATGATAGTGGTTAGTTGTAAGCATTTAAATGTACAATTGCGTGTTTAGGTACTCTCCTGGGATTACAGACTCAGCATATAAAATTATATGCTGTTAAATAACATGAAATTGTATGTTAATGCCGCTTTTACGGTCATTTACGGTGTTGTAGTTATTTTGTTTCTCAGTTTCTGAACAGAATGAGGCAGGAGAGGTTTCTGAGCATCTCAAGAGTCTCTACATATATTGTCGACTGTACTATCAATTTTTTCCTGAATGGACTTTTCGGACGATGAAGATAAGAAAAATCGTAGCTTGAATCTAATTGACGCATTTTCCGTCATCATTTGACATTTTTCCCCTCAAACGCTAACGGACACAACGCGCGGTGATTCCGTAACTGTCCAAAGCAGGCGAAAATGAGCCACGCAATTGGCTGTCAGTTGCTAAGCATCTAGCCATAAAGGGTAGCTGCAGGTCGGAGTAATGGGCGTGGCAAAAGGTGGCGAGCCGAAAGGTGAACCCAAACCCTAACCAACTAGAAAGACCTGTATCCACGCCCCCTACCTTTCGCCACGCCCACTGCTCCAGCCTGCAGTTATCCCAACTTGCAATATCAGGTTAACAAAGTCCCGCTAACTGTCCTAACCCCAGTTCTAGAGCTTTTCACACTGCACTTAACCCTGGGTCATCATCATTTAAACCTCGCGTTTAACCCCGGCTAAAAAGGACTTCTGAGATGTTTATACAGGGAAAACTTGATCGTACAGTCGGCAGTATGTAATATGAGAATGCCCAATGCTAAATGTGACACTGATACCGCAAATATGCAAATAAGAAGGTTAACCTGGGGTTTAGTAGTGTACAGTGTGAAACGTCATCTTATGAATACCCAGCATTAATTGTTGACCCAGGGTAAAAGAGCAGTGTGAACCGTGAGTCACGACAAGGGTTTGAAATGACCCAGGGTTAACTATTTCAAGTGCCTGCCCTTACGAAAATTAACCATGGTTTTATTATAGTAAAAGTATAGTAACCTTTTTTTTTTTTGACGGTTTGCTTACCATAACCACAGTTATGCTCAGTCTGAAAAACCATATTTTGTTATCTAATTATATTCAGTCTGTTTTAAGTGTGCTATATAAGACTCTAAATACTTTTTGGGGCCTCTTTACGTGGATATAAGCATATGTAGCAAGCATTTCGACCTTGGAGAGTGTTTTTATTGGTTTTGTTGATGGTTTTTAAGAATCAGCCAGTCGTTGTGCGACACATCACTGGAGCCCAGTCATATGGTGCAGGGGGAGCCACCGCACTAATTGCTTGTAATGATTGCCAAATCTTTTATGTCCTTATGATGTGTACAAGCTGAGTATTGCTCAGTTGTTGTTGAAACCCTGCAGTCGACGGAGCATTTCGTCCAGTAAGAGACGCTTGCTGTGAGCACGGCATGTGCACACTGATACACAACCTAATAGACTCATTGAGCGATGAGACTCGTTATTAATAGGTAACGTTTTGCTATTGAACTGAGCTGTGCTGGTTGCTATGGTGGGACAGATTCCAACACATAGTAAACATATAAAAAATAGAGAAACTAGAAAATTAGAAGAACTAGAAGAAAATAAAGCCTGTTTTGGTACTGTATTTAATTAATAAGAAAATTGTCACTATGCAAAAAAATAGTTATTATCTTTCATTTTCTAGCTTTTAAAAGAAGTGCACCGTGCATAAATCACTATAAATAAAGCTTAATTCAGGACCTTTCTTTCTTTCTTTCTTTCTTTCTTTCTTTCATAATCAGTGACAATTATCCATTTACTTAATATAAAAATGTCACAATGCAAAAAAATAAAAAATAAAAAATTTAACCCCTATATCATTTTTTTTTTTACCTCTATTATCATTATTCTTTTCTGTGTGATATTTATTTTTTAAATAAGTGCACCATGCATAAATAAAGTGATGCCTATTTAAGGACAACTATAGTTTTTTTTTATGAGAATTAAATATTTTTCTGGATTTTTTTTTTTCCAATAATTGATCATTACTACTGTTTATTTTATTTTTTATTTTACTTTATTTTATTAATAATTTTAATAGATCTTTCACTTTATTTTTTAATCACTGCAATATAACAAAAAAAAATTATTACCTTTTATTTCATTATTATCATGTATTTTCTTTCCTTTATGCTTTTAAAGAAGTGCACTATGCATAAATACAGCAGGAGTATAGTAATGTTACCATAACCACAGTTATGCTCAGTCTGAAAAACCATATTTTGTTATCTAATTATATTCAGTCTGTTTTAAGTGTGCTATATAAGACTCTAAATACTTTTTGGGGCCTCTTTACGTGGATATAAGCATATGTAGCAAGCATTTCGACCTTGGAGAGTGTTTTTATTGGTTTTGTTGATGGTTTTTAAGAATCAGCCAGTCGTTGTGCGACACATCACTGGAGCCCAGTCATATGGTGCAGGGGGAGCCACCGCACTAATTGCTTGTAATGATTGCCAAATCTTTTATGTCCTTATGATGTGTACAAGCTGAGTATTGCTCAGTTGTTGTTGAAACCCTGCAGTCGACGGAGCATTTCGTCCAGTAAGAGACACTTGCTGTGAGCACGGCATGTGCACACTGATACACAACCTAATAGACTCATTGAGCGATGAGACTCGTTATTAATAGGTAACGTTTTGCTATTGAACTGAGCTGTGCTGGTTGCTATGGTGGGACAGATTCCAACACATAGTAAACATATAAAAAATAGAGAAACTAGAAAATTAGAAGAACTAGAAGAAAATAAAGCCTGTTTTGGTACTGTATTTAATTAATAAGAAAATTGTCACTATGCAAAAAAATAGTTATTATCTTTCATTTTCTAGCTTTTAAAAGAAGTGCACCATGCATAAATCACTATAAATAAAGCTTAATTCAGGACCTTTCTTTCTTTCTTTCTTTCTTTCATAATCAGTGACAATTATCCATTTACTTAATATAAAAATGTCACAATGCAAAAAAATAAAAAATAAAAAATTTAACCCCTATATCATTTTTTTTTTTACCTCTATTATCATTATTCTTTTCTGTGTGATATTTATTTTTTAAATAAGTGCACCATGCATAAATAAAGTGATGCCTATTTAAGGACAACTATAGTTTTTTTTTATGAGAATTAAATATTTTTCTGGATTTTTTTTTTTCCAATAATTGATCATTACTACTGTTTATTTTATTTTTTATTTTACTTTATTTTATTAATCATTTTAATAGATCTTTCACTTTATTTTTTAATCACTGCAATATAACAAAAAAAAATTATTACCTTTTATTTCATTATTATCATGTATTTTCTTTCCTTTATGCTTTTAAAGAAGTGCACTATGCATAAATACAGCAGGAGTATAGTAATGTGACTGCTGGGAAGGGCCAGTCTTGTGTCTTCTGGAGTGAGACGCTGATAAACAGTGGTTATTTAGCACTGAATGCTGCTGACCTGGCAAATGGAGCGGCTCTTAAACCTTCCAAAATGAATTTTAGAGTATTTAACCAAACTCATTTAAGGATCAGTCACGGGCCTAATCCCGCGCCTGGGGAGCGTGTTTGCATCTCCTCACCGCTGCTTTTTCTCCCCTGGCCAGAGTCAATATGACTAAATGTGCCTGTCTAATGGGCTTATCGCGAGCTGTTGCGAGCAAGAGTGGACACTAGGTTACAGACTTGAGACTAAGCCGGGCCCAAAAGCACGCTCCAGCTTTTTCCTTAGAGAAGAGAGGGAGGGGGATATGAAAGCAGCAGGCGTTTGGAGATGAGAACAGGGATTCCAGGAAGGATAACTTCATTTCCTTTAGGGTTTACTCCAGGCCAGCTTCAAAGACACGGTCCGGGGCCTCCGTTTGTGTTTGCATACAGAGATGTGAAAGAGCGAGAGACAAATGGTTTGACCTCTGACCTTCTGCCATTCCATCACCTCATCCAACGTGACTCATGCAGCAGCAGCAGTGCAGTTTTGACACTTTTTACTACTTGAAGTCTTGACAAATGAAACGCCTTCAAATTATGCGTGTCATATGTCCTGGAATAAAGATCTGATCGAATAATATTTCAGATTTTCATCTCATTTTTCATAAAACGAAAAATAAATGAGTAAATAAATATACTTTCTTTATAAAGACTCATTTGTTTTCAATATTTAACATGATGTTAATAATGGCAATTCTTTTTTTTTTCTAATAAAAATCAATATAAAAATTACAAATTGTTCACATGAATAGCAGATGAACTGAAAATTGAATTATAAAAATAAATAAAATGAAAAATAAAAATAATAAAAATAAATAATAATAACAACAAATTTTTGATTGGAAATGCAAAAGATACATTTTTGTGATATTAAAACTTTACGAATTTATTATAAATTCGTATAGAGGTGCATTTAAAAGGTTTGGGACAAGGGACAAGCTCAAATTATGGCAAGTGTAACTTTTGAAAGCTTTTAAAAAGGAGGGAAAAGTCAACTGAGAGACACAATAAAAGGTTTAAGCCATAATAATCCATCCTTTAAAACTTGAATGATTGTTTTGTTGTTATACCTCTTTTCCTCTGCTATTGCTGGGTGTGGAGCAATCTCTCCATTTTATGAATGACGGCAGTGGTGTGTTCAAACAAACGGAGGTTGTCTGAGAACATGTGGTATATGGTGAGTGTCCTGTAGACATACGCTCAAATGACAACAGATTACTGACAAATGCGTCTTACTCTCCATCTGTGCCGTGAACTTTCAATCAAACGATTATGGACGCATATTTACTTATGAAGAGAAGAGGCTGCCCAACAAATACCCTCACAGGATCTATATATGAAACTTTTATGGCAATCAATAAAACATGAAATCCAAAGCAGTGCAAAGAGGAAAATGCCAATGCAGGATGATCCAGAAATCAGAGATGTGGTTGCTTGCACGACCCACATTAGAGGTACATTTTTGTAAAAAAAAAAAAAATTTTCACTTCTGTCATTTACTCATTTACAAGCCGTTCCAAACCAGTATGACTTCTGCAAAACACAAAAGAAGTGCATTTTAATTTTTGGGTGAACTGTCCCTTTAAACCGGAGAAAATCTTCTTTATTCATTCTTGAAAATACTTGTGAACCATCTATTTCTACTTTTACAAATGCAACTATGACATTCGAACATTTAGCATGTATGAATTACAGTTGTACTCACTTGACAGCATCTCATTGGCTGCCTGCGATGTTTTTCATGTAATGTGGAGGCCCTGAAAAGACCTTCATGTTTTATGATATTCCTTGTTTCTGTCACAGCGAATATTTTACAGCTCTTTTTGCATTCCTCAGAGTAGTTTCTTAGATGACATATTTTAACATTACACAGACTTTATTCAAGGAACAACTTATATTTTTAGGAAAGGACATTTGCATGATGGTGGAAACCTTTGCATAGGAAAGAACCACTCATATTTTAATCAGAAAATGTTAAAATATAGTTTACACCAGTGTTACTTTATATACTATTATAGGATTTATTAATAATTTAAAGGTGGGGTAAGTGATTTCTGGTAGCCAATGTTGACAATTATAATCAGTGATGCTGTCTACACTATAGATATATATACATATCTATGGTCTACACTGGATGCGGCGCGGTACGACACGACACGACAAATCCCGGTTGTGGCTAGAAGGGATACAGCTCCGACCGGAAACGAACAATGAAATTTATTTTCTACCAATTAGATTGTGTTTTTATTAATGTCTACACCTACCCCAACCCTAAACCTACCCCTTACAATAATGAAAAAATAGTAATTATTGTTGTACAGTGTTACATAAATTACGCAATATTGATGTGCGCATGCCCAGTAGCCGCAGCTGTATCCCTTCTAGCCTTAACCACAAATCCCCGGCAGAAAACTACTGCTGCGTTCTATTTATGACGTATTGACACACATTTCAAATGATTTTCAACAGTCGCTTTGTTGCGTCCAGTCACCTATCGAGAAGAAACAAAGCAACCTCGGCGTCCGATCGCAGGCCTTCCACTCCTTGAGTTCTCTCCAGTGCTGGAAAGCTGGTCC
>NW_015633542.1:1626020-1653852 GCF_001515625.1 Sinocyclocheilus rhinocerous
TCTCTCCAGCGCTGGAAAGCTGATCCGATATTTACACGGGTCCTACTTCTTGCCTTATTGCCTTAAGCCTTCTTTTGTTCCGCAGACGTTTTCCTCTTTTGTTTTTTATCTGCCATCTCTATCTTTCTGTCGCTCGGCTACTGTCCGTCCTGTGCACTGAACTCTCTCTCCTCCACATCATGAGTAGACACGCCCCTTACTGCTGATTGGCTGACTTTTCTTTTGACTTTAAGGCATATTTTGCTTTCGTAGATCATTCGTTTCTCGAAGGCTATTATTGCTTCCGAAGCATAATGATATTCCAGTGAACTTGTAACCTGAGCTGCACTTTCCTTCATGCAATCTTCCCACCTTTGTATCTTTACCTCCTGGCCATTGGAGATCGATATCATCTCCAGCCCCGCCTCTGCTGTCATCCCACATCTGAAGCATGTTTTCCTCTTTGCGATTTGATTAAAAACTCATGCTGACACAGGAGACAGGAGACCGGGGACGGCACCTTGAAAGCAGCTCTCTAAACTGCTGCTTTGCTCCAGTGTCACCCGTCATTCTGTACAAGTGACCCATGAGTAAGTGACTCAGTCAAATCCAGTTTGCTTCCCCCATGCTGCAATGACTTTCTACGTTCATTCCCATTCGTCCTGGAAGCCTTAAAAACAGAAACAGCATCACTTAGGCTCAGAGTTTTCTTTGGATGGAATGAGTTGGTTGGCTATGGATCACCAAAACGTTCAAGAACCAGCAGTTTGCTGAATGCTCTGGTGTACAGCTGCTCTTTTACACACTGTATAGTCATAAAACTGGAAAATATTGATGTGTATGGTTCAATAAAGTCTGTTCTCTTTAATTTCTGCAGGAGACAATGGCCAGTCCTGTCCGAATCCA
The DNA here is from genome assembly GCF_001515625.1 of Sinocyclocheilus rhinocerous. Lineage (NCBI taxonomy): Eukaryota > Metazoa > Chordata > Actinopteri > Cypriniformes > Cyprinidae > Sinocyclocheilus > Sinocyclocheilus rhinocerous. The sequence goes on from NW_015633542.1 coordinate 1,626,906, forward strand.
GTCAGACAGCGCTGTTCTTCAGCCACCGCACTCCACAGGCTTCACCGAGAGCTCGCTGGCCCTTCTTAAGCGAGAAGATGGCTTGGAGATGGTCGACCACAAACCTCGCCTTGACGGCTCGGACCGAGGACATCCGGGAGTCTATCTGTCCTGCTTCGACATGCTGTTCACCGAGGAAGCCGCCTGGCTGGTAAGGGTGTCGGATTCGTCCACACCCGCGGCCGTCGGGCCCAGGCTGGAGCCGTGTCAGGAACCGGAGCAGTGTCCTGTGATTGACAGCCCCGGGCTGGGAGCCTCCCCGCTGTCTCCTACTCTGGAGGAACAGGTGGAGGAGCGATCTTTAGAGCAGGTGCAAAGCCTGGTAGTAGGAGAAGTTCTGAAGGACATTGAGACCGCTTGTAAACTTCTCAATATCACACCAGGTAAGATAATATTGATTTGCTGTTGGTTAATAAAGCGTCAGAAACATTCCAATTAAAAATAAAAAATATATTATAAAATCTATATTTACAAATATTAAATATTATAAAATATTATTTAAAAAATAAATTAAAATTATAGTAATTAAAAATATAGAAGTAAATTATTACTAATTTAAAAAATAAAGATTTATTTAAATAATAAATACAAGTAATGATTATTGGTGCAAAATTTTACAATGTGCACAAAATTTTTGACTGGCCTTGCTTTCAAAACTTTCATTTCATGTATTTTAATGTGTTTAATGTTATTCTTAAATATTCCTTGGCTTTAAAGATGGAAGGAAAGATTAACGCTAATGCGTTGTTCATTAGATTCAGTTTACAGTTAGAAACAGGTGTGAACACTGAATTTAGACTAAATTAAGATTAGATTCAGACTGTGATTCTATGCATGTTGCAATAAAGCTGTTCAATAAAGCATGCAAGAAAAACATAAGGAGAGTCTGATATACAATTTTAAAAAGATGTATACTATGAATTCACATTAGAATTCACAGAATGTGATTTTATGCACATGCCAATTGATGCCAATCATGTGTTAGCGAAACAATAAAGGTCAGATATAAATTTTTAAAAAAGAGAAAAAATATATAAGATTATACAAAAACTGCAAAATAAGATTAGGCTAGATTTATATTAGATTAAGATTATGATGAACCATATAAGCAGCTATAGTAATATATAACAAAGATATGATAAACGTCATATATTGATGCCAGATACATTCAGATAATGTATTTAGACAACATTAAACAATAAATTCAGATTTTGTTTACATTATATTAAGATTATAATTGTATGCATATGCAAATATAGCATGCATATTCACATCTACATATGCAAATATAGCATGCATATTCACACATAGCAGAGTGAGACATGTTATCAATATATTATGGTCAAATATTTCTGTAAAATACATTCAGAATATGTTCATAAATATATCGCCTAATAGAAAAATACTTCCACATGAAATATCATAACATCTCGTTCACAGCCGCTGCAGTAAAACACAACATGCTGATATTATCATGACACTTATTCAAATGAACAACTCGCCATTCATCACTCCTGTTCAATGTGAGTGACAGACAGCTCTGAGTTATGATTGAGCCGTGCAAACAGTCAGAATGAAACTGTTAGAAAAGGTCTTTGACTCCAGCAGCCCTGAAGGCAGCTGAAAGCACATAGACCAGGATCTGCCTAATCCTCCGGAGTTTCACTAATGCTCTGAGAAGCTTTGTTGCACTAACTTTCCTTAAGGATATTCAAACGCCTCCCGTATAACGATGATGATCAAGCAAACATTCAAATACGTCTCGCAGATATTGTTTTGAAATATCTGTGCATCTTAAAATAGCTCAAAATTGTCAGTGGCATTTCACATTGCAACTGATTTATTGATTTGTCCGTGTTTTACGAGCACGTTTATGCAATTTGTGGTGTCGTGCTAAATTTATAAACTTATTAAAATAAGTCACACCACCTTACGTAAACACCCATCCCCACTGTTTGCTCTTCTGAATGGCGCTCTCCTTCACTAAGACGTTTCAAAACATTTGGAGTCTGTCCAAACAGCTCTGAATCCCAACAGTGTGCTTTGTCAGAGATGGCTGGTCTGATCTGATCTGGTCTGATCTGATCTTTCAGACCCGATGGAGTGGAATTGTGGGAACGTTCAGAAGTGGCTGTTATGGACGGAGCATCTCTACAGGCTCCCACAGGTGGGAAAGGCCTTCCAAGAGCTGGATGGCAAGGATTTATGCTCCATGAGCGAGGAAGACTTCCGACAGCGTTCGCCACAGTGCAGCGAAACATTACACGCACATCTGGATATATGGAAATCAGGTGAAATACAAATAGTCTGATAAAAAGTACTTACTACAGTACATGCAAAGGACTGTTTGAATTCAGGATTGTGCAAATTTCTGAATGTAAGAATTCACTCCCTTTCATTTAATCAGTGTGTCACACGGGAAGTTGAATCAGAATTTGAATGGCAGGAAACTTACTAAAATGCAATTCAAAGCAATACAGCACCGTGTTGTTATTGTTAACTAAAGCTAAAACTATTCGAATTCTTTTCATTAAATTGAAATAATAAAATAAAAAATCAAATTAGGTTAAAAGGTTAAACTTGAACAGTTAAAAATTAGAAAGTTAAACTTCAAAAAAAATTTAATGAAAATTAGAAGTGTTCTTTTGTCAACTAACTGAAATTTACTAAAACTAAAACTGAAATAAAATAAATGAAAGCTAAATAGAAATATTTAAAAACTAAAAAACACATAACAAAATCAAATCATAAAAATTCAAATAAAACAAATTAGTTAAAGTGAAAATATTAATAAATACTTTTTGCTATTGAATGTTTTTGTGATTAATTTTGACCAATTTATTCTCCTATACTGTATGAACAATGCATCTTATTTTTTAGGACCCATTCCTTTAAGTTAAGAAATACTGTGAAAATAACGAACATAGATTATTAATGTTATGTTTACAGGTAATAAATAATGAAAAATAAATTTTTTATTATTAAAAACAACTTTTACCAGCTATTTGTCTCTTTTATTTAATTGCATTCCATTTTATTCAAATTTAAATTTAAATTTTGCATCCTGTAAGCTGAATGTTTGCATGCATGTGTATTCATGCTGCATTTCTCTCTTTTTTTGTGTGCATTCAGCTGCCTGGATGAAGGAAAGATGTTCGGTTGGAGAGACCAGGATGAGAGGTATGTCACAGAAACATCACAGTAAACTACACAGATGATAACCAATATACAGAAAAATACCATGGCATTACCTTACAAATATACCACAGACAGACCACAGTACTATAGTGAAAGAAAAGAACTGTCATTGTCATGTAATGATTAACCTGTCCAGATCAGATCGATTAATGCCAAAAAAACAAAAGAGGTCATTGTGAGACATGTTCCATACAGAATTTTCATTGAAATTTATATCACACAACTTGTACAAGTATTCTGGCAATTACATGGTACTGATGCTTACAATATTCATATACCATGTTATTTGCATGGAAATGTTATTATTGTTAACTAAAACTAAAACTATTACAAATTGTTTTCGTTTCTTGAAATAAAGCTGAAATAAAATAAAATGTAAGTATTGTTAAAAACGTAAACTTATTTGTATTTCAGTCAGTTGCCAAGGCAACATTTATAATTTTTGTGTAAGTTGAAGTATTAAAATAACTAAAACAAAAACGGAAAAAGAAATGAAAGATAAAGCTAAATAGAAAAAAATATAGGAACATAGAGGGGAGGATGATGATGATTATTATTATTATTATATAATGTACATTACTAAAGCTTAAACTAAAAATTAAAACATATAAAAATAAAGCTAGTTCAAAGTATTAATAAATACTATAATATTATATATAATACTAACACTGGTTCATGATACATGTACATGTTGATTTCTATTTTCTGAAAATTACAGTTTCACTCCATTTGTACAGCAAACAAACTACATGTCACAAAACAAAACACTAGTTAGAATCAATGAAGGGATGTGAAATGATTGACTAAACTTACAGTCCAGACAGTCTTATTAATTTTTGAGTTCTGTCACATGCGTGCAGTCTAGATATAAATGTATTTTTATAGAAAGGATAGCTCTGGCTATGATTTATTTGGACTAAATTCAGTTTTTTATTATGGCGTATTACTTCAAATGTAAGTGCTATACGTGTGCATGTTGTCTCACAGAAGGTGAAGAGCTGTGGTCCGAAGCGGATTCGTCTTGTTCTGGTCAGCCGATCCACCTGTGGCAGTTCCTCAGAGAACTTCTGCTCAAACCTCACAGTTACGGACGCTGCATCCGCTGGCTGAATAAAGAGAAAGGTGAGGACACGACAGCTCTTCTGCAAAGTAAAGGCAATAATGGATGGTGGTGGGTCTGTAAAAATGGGTCCGGACTTGTTTCCATGATGCTTTAAACGATGCAACTCCAAGGTATTTCCAAGAATACCATGCTGCATTCTGAAAAATAATGGTTCTTTGGCTCTGGTTCCATGAAGAACCATTAAAGGGGTCATATGATGCTGCTAAAAAGAACATTATTTGGTGTATTTGGTGTAATGAAATGTGTTTATATGACTTATACTGTCTTTTTACGCCTTGCGTTGCATCGCGCCGAGTAAACATAAAACCATGTCTGCATTTGTGATCGGAGAACCACGAAACCTTTCCAAGGTTTTTTATACTCTTAAAAATACAGGTTCTTTATTGGCGTTGATGGTTCCATGAAGAACCTTTAACATCCACGGAACCTTTCCATTCCCCAAAAGGTTCTTTATGGTGGAAAAATGTTCTTTAGATTCTTAAAATGTTCTTCAATTTAAGAAAAATGGTTCTTTTAAGAACTGTTCACAGAAAGGTTCTTTGAGGAACCAGTAATGGTTCTTCTATGGAATTTCTGCAACAACAAAAAAACCAAAGACATTTTTGTAACCTTTATTTTTTAACAATGTATAATGGGAAAATGTTCTTGAGATTATTAAAATGTTCTTCACACTAAGAAAAACATGGTTCTTTGAAATTGTGCTTCAGTGGCATTGCTGCAAAAAAAAACAACTTTTACAAATTTTTACGAGTATACATGTCCAAAAACATTGTAGTGCCATCCTGCTGTTTGGTGTGTTAGTAAAGTGACTTACCTTATGCCATAACAGATGTGTTTTGGATGCGTGTCTTCACAGGGATCTTCAAAATCGAAGATTCGGCTCACGTGGCGCGTCTCTGGGGTTTGAGGAAGAACCGTCCGGCTATGAACTATGATAAACTCAGCCGCTCTATTCGGCAGTACTATAAAAAGGGCATCATCCGCAAGCCAGATGTCTCACAAAGACTCGTCTATCAGTTCGTCCATCCGGTATAAGAGCAATAGTGAACTCAACCATTGAGACAAGAACTTTATGGACTGACAAGCCCTCCAACACATTTCCTGAGACTATTTCTGGGTTTTGCATGACAGTGAAACCAAGAAAGATGTAAAAAAGTTCCAAGTTTCTATGTAGAAAATATAATTGTGCTTAGAAATGTCTAATATGTACTTGCACTCTTTTAAAAACACTTGTGTGTCTGTTGAAACGTAGTATCAGCTTTGCACTGCTACTTTCTGTTAAAGCCTGTCAAATAAATTATGATGTTTAACAGAAGCACTAAGGTTAAAATAAGAGAGATTTAGTAGATATTCTTTGATGTTACAGGTTCCTCGCAAGGTCTGCCTGTCAGCTAACACTCAGCGTGTGAATCCTGCCAGCGTGTCTCTGAGCAAACCTCGGTTTCCCTGCCCATGATTTACAGTGGAATGACTCGAGTTTGCGTTAATCTCTGGCTGCCACCCAACAAATATCCCTTTTTCTGGTTTGAGATTAATTGCACTGCAAACCTTTCAAGTCTGCCCATGTGAACTTTCTCCACGTTCTTCAGTAATCGGCCACCTTTGCACGCACCTCCCTGCTCACGTCACGTTTCACACGGATGCAAACGAGGAGGGCTTACCTGCGGCCTGTGGATTTTCATACACTGCATTTGTCACGTGTGTTGTAAAGGTTAATTGACAGGTTTAAGTCAGGAAGTCCGAGTTTTGAGCCTGAGGGAGGTTTGGTTTCTATTGTGGCTCTTGTATTTTTTGAAATCTCTATTGTGAAGTCTAATCTAGAGGTCACTGGAGTTGTTTCGGCATTATGAAATATTATCCATACTTATACAGCTATATCAAAGCTGAGAGGTAATTTTTCATGTATATTCAGTTGTTGTTCCTCGTGCATTTTGCCTCAATTTCTTTATTAAATATTCTTTTTCATTTCGCTGTGTCATGGATATTTCACTCGATCTTTTACAGTTATAATTATAATTAATGTAGAATTAATAAGACCTAATTTTTTTGGACATGGTAATATAGTATAATTTTGGAATATCTCAAAGTACAGTACCATTGCTTTACAATTGAATATATTACTGTACCACTGTATTTTTGTTGTAAAAGCATATGGGAGAACCTCATAAAAAAGAGAAATTTAAGAAATAAAATAATATTTATTTTGCAATATTTTCTACAACTCTCATGACAGTTAATATTGCATATACATTTTTAATACCATGATGCATCCAGACGTTATACTTTTGAGTTTATGTTTGAGATTTTTTTTTTTTGCTTTGAGGTGTAAATAGAATTAAGATAATTTTCATATGAATTAAATATATACTATAAATATAATTTCATTATTTTATTCTAATAGTACTTATTGTTATTTAAATGGTTTACAATAATATTTTTATGAAAATGTTTTACTTTTGAGTTTGTTACATTTAGGATTTTTAAGATAATTAAGATAATAATTTCCATATTAAATATTCATTATTTTAATATTTTTATTCTAATAGTATTTTTTTATTTATATTATTTTATTATATTATTTTTATGAAAAATAATAGTAATTAAAAATCTAAAAAACATTTTCTTTAAGAAAAATATTCTTATTTTTTTTATCTGATTTCGAGGTGAAATATGACCTATTTATAGATTATAGGACACTATAAACAGATTAGTAAAGGACTTCTGCAATCCTGACCTCTAGTGGTGACCCAAAGCTTTGTATTTCACTCATTTGCATTGGTCTCAGATTCACCAGTGTTTGTTTTTTTTTGTTTTTTATTGTGAACTTGAATGGAACAGTTATTACACTGACATGAAGAGTAAAACACATCAGTCCAGTCTAAACATACAGTATATATACACATCACCTCCTTCATTCACAATCCATAACAGCTGAGCCTGAGTGAAGCTCAGGCTAAAAACAAGGCTACAGTGTTAAAAATGTATGACAAATGAAATTACCATTGATTATTAATATTGTTGCACAACAAGGAGTTTGCCCGCTGAATCAGTTATAGATCGCATGTTAAAAGACATTCCCAGTCTCACAAACAGGCAAAAGGCAGAAGAAAAAGCATTTGAACACACTTTTCAATGGCGTGTGCCCAGATATCACTGTGAACCCCACAGTTCAATGGTTATGAAATCATAACTAATATCCTGAATCAAATATTTTGAATTTGTAAAAAAGGATAAAAATCTGTTTGCATAAAAAAAGGGATAAAAATGAGAGACAAAAAAAAAACACACACACACACACACACAAGGAAAAGTGATTTTAATGTGTTTTGAGGCATCATTTGCACTTGGAAAAAAAATATGCATTAAAGGAAAACTGCCCCTATTTACACGTTTCTGGTCTTATTGTGCACAATACATTTAAAAATAAAAACGCTCCACCTCTATACTGAATCTCCTTGTTGAATGATGTCATCAAGCCCTTTAATATTTAAGCCCCTCCCCTCAACCACGTGGATCCTTTCCAGTATGTAACGCCTACTTTTCACGATCCAATTAGCATAAAATCAAGTCCCGCCCTACATTTTTTCTCATTGAAAATCCTGTTTCACACATAAATACATCAGATTATGTAAGCAAAATGGATTGAAAATGGATGTTTCATGTTGACACATGAGAAAGGGCCACTAGGTTTAACACAGAACCTCCACTTCAAAATAAAAGTCTAGTATACACATCGCATAGCTGATTCTCGCTATGCTAGGCTTCATGGACGTCATAACATTAATATTGTTACAGGAGACCATACGTGAACACATGTCAGCAGCACAATAATTCATACTGAACATGGCTACATAGACGCACAGAATCATTCCCTGCTCTCGCTGGGGTACGATATGTGTTTTGGATACTGAAGGTTTTTTTCGTTACGGTATTAAGGAAATGTTGCGTAAAGCTTCTCAGCAAGTCAATCAGGCAAGGAAATTGTTTCTCTGAGATCTCGCATTTGAGCAGTGCGGGGTAAAGTCTTTAAGGCCTTCTTCACCGCACAAGGCAACTAAACGGGCTCGACGTAGTTAGCCGGGTACAAGCCTCGCTGACCGCTGTCCAACCGGCCTCTGCACCAACCCTGCTCGTCCTCATCCTCCAGTTTGGTCAGCTCTTCTCCTGCGAAAACATATGGATCTACAGTTAATACGAGCTGATAAAATGCAAAGATATGCTTTTTTTTAATAAGAATAAAACACTGATTTTTGTAGTAGCTGTGCTAGTTTCATGTCTCATGTCTTTTGATCCATTTTTGTCAGGATTCTTTGATGAACAGAAAGTTTTATTTAAAATAGAGTCAATTTTAAATGTCCTTACTGTCACTTACGATCAATTCAATGCATCCTTGCTGAATAGAAGTATTAATTTCTTTAAAAAAAATAATAAAACCTCAACCTTTTGAGTCAGCTAAAAGTTTAGTTCATCAGCAGTTCACTAGCATATAGATCACCTCAAAAGACATGAAAAAACAGAAACTAAGTATGTTCATAAAAAAGACGTAGACCTAGATTTTAAGGATCAAACACTGATTTTCTAGTAGCTGTGCTAGTTTCATGTCTCTTGACTTTTTCTTTTCACATAATAAAATGATAATTATAAAATGATATTTAATGTTCATTTATTTATTTGTTTTGGCAAGTGTACTTTACTGATTTTAACCCTTACATACATTAAAAGCACAACTCACTATTCGAATATTTAAAAAAAAAACATTGTTTTGAGAACATTTTTATGAACGTTTCAATGACACTTTACAGTAAGAAAACAGGTACACTTTAACATTCCCAGAACCAAAATGGAATGTTTGGGAAAACATTTATAGAACATAAATTGTAGGTTATAATATTTTCAGAGCATTATTTAAACATTTATATTTTTATAGTAAAGATTTCTATTTAAAATTAATGCTGTTCTTTTGAACTTTCTATTCGTCAAAGAAGGTTTTCACAAAAATATGAAGCAGCACCACTATTTTCAACATTGATGATAATAATAAGCAGTCTCTTGAGCAGCAAATCAGCATATCAGAATGATTTCTGAAGGATCATGTGACACTGAAGACTGGAGTAATGATGCTGAAAAATCAGCTTTGATCATAGGAATAAATTACAGTTTATATTATATTCATATACAAAACAGTTATTTTAAATTGTAATAATATTTCACAATATTACTTCTAGCCAAGGCTGTATTTAAAACATCTTACCAGTCCCAAACTTCTGAAGGGCAGTATGGGTCTCACAGGTTTTGATTGGTGATTCTCACCTGCTTTAAATGTGAGCTCATCTTGTTCTTGGCCCTCGTAGTCATACAGCGCTCTCACTCGCACTCCTTTACTCTCCTCTTCGAACGGATTTTCACCGCCGTTTGTTTCGCTGGCTGGTTGAGCCGCAGGCGGCTGCTCGTCATCGGACCATTCGGCCGAATACTGCTGGTTCTTCTCAGAACTGCTCACGCTGGGGAGAACAACCAGATGAGAGAAGCTCAAGATAGTTCCTTCATAGATTAGAACATTAACTAAGAGCTTCAATAGCACAAAAGCATCAGTACCTGCCCCGGTTTGCAGTCTGCGGTGTGCCCTGATCTACACCATGTGTGACTTGAGTCAACGTGACTCCATCATGGTTCCTCTTCACCTTCTCTTTCTTATTAATGGAGTGGCTCAGCTCTGGGTTGAACTCCTGATTCAGAGACAGGATGGATTATGAGTGATATTCAGTAACTAGCACCAGATATGTGGTGTTGCACATCCTCACAGATCCCACATACTGACTTTACCTCAAACTGCGGCCAGTTCATGTGCATGCCTGGCCCGTGGACGTTGCTGAACAACTTGAGGTCTTCTTGAGCACTGGCTGAGGCGATGGTTCGCTCTAGTTCCCTGTAGACTGCAGCATAGCTGTAGAGATCGAATTATAGAGATTATTAGGAGACTTATGACTGGTTTGGTAAATGCAATTTTCTTGTATATTCATGTATTTCCTGTTCAAATAGGAAGTTGGGACTGGACATCGTAGGGCTTGTCATACTTGACAAGTTTATAATTTGTGAATATTGTATATAAACCAGCATTTTGAGAAAGATTGTAAATTATAAATCATATAGTCTGGGGTTGTATGATTTTTTTTGTTTTTGAAAAAACTCTCTTCTGATCATCAAGGCTGCATTTATTTGATCAAAAATACAGTAAAAACAGTAATATTGTGAAATATTATTACAATTTAATAGAACTGTTTTCTATGTGAATATACTGTAAGATGTAATTTATTCATGTGATGTAAAGCTGAATTTCCAGCATCATTACTCCAGTCTTCAGTGTCACATGATCCTTCAGAAATCATTCTAATATGCTGATTTGCTGCTCTAGAAACTTTTCGTAGTTCACATTTTTGCTTCATATATTTATGGAAACCATGCCACATTTGTTTCAGGATTGTTTAATAAATAGAAAGTTTTTATTTGACATAGAAATATTTTGTTACATTACAAATGCCTTTATTGTCACAATTCAATTGAATGCATTTTTGCTGACTAAAAATATACTCAAACTTATTTTTTTTAAATAAAAAACTTACTGTCCCCAAACTTTTCAATCTGCTTACATTTTAATTCGTCAACAGGACACTAGTATACAGATGACCTCAAAAGACGTGAAAAGCCAAAAACTAAGTATGTTTATGAATGCGTTATGTTCATAAAAAAAGACTAGACTTCAGACCACCAGGTTAATGAGAACAGGTTTGTGATTTCAAGCTGACCTTTGGCTCTCGGTGAGGTTAAGATGGCGTTTGATGTCCAGAAACACCTCCCGGAGGAAGTTCAGCCTCTTCTCCTCAAACTGCTGGCACTGCTCAAACACCACCTCCATGTTCTCCATGTACTGCGGCGTGCACTTGCTGAGCTCATCAAGGCTCTTCTCGTATTTCTCTTTGGCCTGAAACACAAAACAAATGGCATCTTTAATCCTCTGACTTGTTGCATATAATGTGAGATGCCTCATTTATGCAAATGTGAAGAGATGAGCCAATCATAACAGAGAGTATTTGTATAAAGAAATATTTCCATCCTCTCTGGCCCTTGAACTGGGTCAGAATTTAACTTTTTGAACTTTATGCAAATACTCTCTGTTATGATTGGCTCATCTCTTCACATTTCATATATATATATATATATATATGCACACACACACACACATATGTATGTATGTGTATATATATATATATATATGATCCACTAAATATTACGATCTGGTTTTTCAAAGCAAAATTATAAAAAATGCATTAAAAAATTGTGAAATATTATTACAATTTAATAGAACTGTTTTCTATGTGAATATACTGTAAGATGTAATTTATTCATGTGATGTAAAGCTGAATTTCCAGCATCATTACTCCAGTCTTCAGTGTCACATGATCCTTCAGAAATCATTCTAATATGCTGATTTGCTGCTCTAGAAACTTTTCGTAGTTCACATTTTTGCTTCATATATTTATGGAAACCATGCCACATTTGTTTCAGGATTGTTTAATAAATAGAAAGTTTTTATTTGACATAGAAATATTTTGTTACATTACAAATGCCTTTATTGTCACAATTCAATTGAATGCATTTTTGCTGACTAAAAATATACTCAAACTTATTTTTTTTAAATAAAAAACTTACTGTCCCCAAACTTTTCAATCTGCTTACATTTTAATTCGTCAACAGGACACTAGTATACAGATGACCTCAAAAGACGTGAAAAGCCAAAAACTAAGTATGTTTATGAATGCGTTATGTTCATAAAAAAAGACTAGACTTCAGACCACCAGGTTAATGAGAACAGGTTTGTGATTTCAAGCTGACCTTTGGCTCTCGGTGAGGTTAAGATGGCGTTTGATGTCCAGAAACACCTCGCGGAGGAAGTTCAGCCTCTTCTCCTCAAACTGCTGGCACTGCTCAAACACCACCTCCATGTTCTCCATGTACTGCGGCGTGCACTTGCTGAGCTCATCAAGGCTCTTCTCGTATTTCTCTTTGGCCTGAAACACAAAACAAATGGCATCTTTAATCCTCTGACTTGTTGCATATAATGTGAGATGCCTCATTTATGCAAATGTGAAGAGATGAGCCAATCATAACAGAGAGTATTTGCATAAAGTTCTAAAAGTTCAATTCTGACCCAGTTCATGGGCCAGAGAGGACAATGGGAAAATTACCTTTAAAAGTTGGTAAATTATAAATGTGTACCCTAATGTTAAATTTTTTTTATTTTTTTTAAAGAAGTCTCTTTTGCTCACCAAGGCTGCATTTTTTTGATCAAAAATACAGTAAAAACAGTGAAATATTATTTTAATTAAAAGACTGTTTTCTATTTGAATGTATGTTAAAATGTAATTTATTGCTGTAATCAAAGCTGAATTTTCAGCATCATTACTCCAGTCTTCAGTGTCACATGATCCTTCAGAAAACAGTTGTGCTGATTCATATTTTTGTGGAAACCATGATTTTTTGATGAATAGAAAGTGCAAAAGAACAGCGTTTATTTGAAATAGAAAAAAAAATGACTTGGTGCACATTTATAAGAACATCAAATATAGCGATCATTAATTGGAAATGTGTCACTAATATCTGTCTCTTCACCTCTTTGAGCTTTTTGGCCCAAGGTTTCTGGGCTTTCCGGAAACCCTCCTCCGCTTCCTTGGTTTCTTTGAAGCCGCCCATCATTTGTTTGTGGTAGGCCTCTTTCTGCCAGTTCTTCACCTTCTCCAAGTCCTCATTCAGCAGGTTATTTTTCACCTCCTGGTGTAACTCGCTCACCTTTTCTGCTTCTGTCATCAGAGCGACCCAGGCTCTCTCCAAAGTCCCATACTGCGGCCCTGTGAGCAATAAACAACGCATTAAAATTGATTGAGTGAGAAAGCGAGGGCAAAAGAGAAGCTTATTTAGCTTAAGAAGCAACAAAACATTTTGCTTTAAATCTATTCAAGGATTTCTGCACAAACACGGTTCTCCATGGCCACATCATCAATCATTCAGCACCTCTCTCCACCAGCTGCCTCCACCTCTTGGACCAGTCGGTGAGCTGCTGCGCATAGGCCTTCTCGATCTTGGCACGCTCCTGTATGCAACTCATCATGTCATTGCAGAGTCGATGGCCATCCTCGATTCGCTTTACTGTACGCTTGTAGTTCCCAACCTGAGAAACATTGATACATTCTGAAATAGGTCAAGTCACGGACAGGGCAGCAGTAAAGCATTAGAGCTAAATGATCTGTAATTCAATAGAAAACCGTGACTGTCCACTTCTTCAGTGTCCTTGGTTCCATATGGATAAAAAAAAAAACATACAACAAACAAATGTAATCTACAAAAATGTAATCTAATCTAAAATAATAATAAAACTAAATCTAATTAATTTAACCAACCAATAAAATTTGGATTTGAAATGAAAAAAGTATATTAAAATCATCAAAAAAATTGTTCTCTCAATAGTTTTATATTGTTATATATACACTGTATATGTATAATATACTTGTAATATATATATTTATTACATAATACTATACATGATATATCATGAAAAAATGATATAACTAATATAAAAAAATTACATAAAAATTATAAATATGAAATTGCATAGTGTGTGCCGTATGCATACTATATACTACAGCGATAGTAAGAGTAGTATAACAGTATAGATATAGCCCATCTTCTTAAACAAACAATAAAACAAAAATATAAATTATATAAAAAATAAAACATCAAATTAATTCTTAATATATCTAAATTATATATAGACATAACATCAGTGCCTGTTTAAGTGATGAACTCCATTACTTGTGTTTGTTTTCAGACATGATAACAGACGTTTTATACTTGTGCTACAACTTTTTGGCCTGTGCTACAAAACTTTCAACCTCTGTAGCACCAGTGCTATGTGAAAAAAAAGTTAACGTACAGCCCTGATATATATATATATACACACACACATACAAATTTATGACAAAAATCGTAATGACAGGTATAATTTTCTTTATGCAAAATATCTATAGGAAACCTGCACTTTTAACCTGCTATACTTACAACAGCATGCATACATTTTCTTAACTGACTAATATCGTTATATGGGTTGGTTTTATAGATGCACATGGGATGGTTTTATAGATAACTACAGCTGTCACTCAAATGTCTAGCTTGTCTATTGTTGTACTGTGGCTCAGCTGATTCCTCTGGGACTCTGGGTTAAGCGCATCTAATGGATGCTGGGTTAAAGGCCAATGAATTGGATTTACAGTGCGTTCGAGGGCCATTTATTGAACATCCCTGTGTTGCTTCCCATTAAGTGGTCCAAAGGCAGAGTAGTAATATGAAAGGGAGCTCTGGGGAGTCGGACCTGCTGGTATAATGAATAGCGGATGAAATTGCTTGAGGATATTTCCATTCGCTGCCATCTGTTTCTTCTATTGTGTTGAGCTTTAAAAGCGGATTTTTTGGGGGGTTAACAGACGGGCAAAAGAAATGTCACAAAGTACAACATGAACTTTACATAAAATACATTATCGAAAATGAAACTGGGCCAGAAATATGCTGCGTTCCAGGTCAACTTTTTATGGATACTGCTAAAATACAAAATCAGATATTGACAATAATCTATGCCATGCATACAGTTTAAAGGAATGATCCAGTTGTTCCAATGTACGTGCATGACCGTAAACATAACTTTTGGTTTGTTTATGCTATGAAATTGTTATAATTGCGCATAATATGCATTATTTTCTTGCCTGACCTTCTGAACGTCGTTTTTGCACTTGTCCAACTTCTCCTGGAGTTTCTTTTGCTGATCTGATGTGACTGACGCCTCTCCTTTGCTATTGGCCTCCCTTGTAGATGCAATGTTTTCTTCTTTGCAGGCCATGTGGTATGTTTTCTTTGCTGTTTCCAACTGCAGATTGAAGATAAGATGAACTTGATAAGCATTAGCACTTTAAGTCAACTGTTTGTAGTTTCAAACCAAGATATTTCCAAGATATCTTGTAGTTCTAAGCCAAGACATAACATAAAAAATGCATGAAGTCATTTTTTGCTATATTTGGAATTGAATACTAGTATACTGCTTGCTACAAACTATTTAAAAAAAAAAAAAAACTTGTAAAACAGAACACATTACTCAATGACAAATTTTTCAAACTGCATGCTACTTTGATGTCACATGACCTCACTGCACCGCATGTTTCATTCACCAAATGGTGTCCAGTTATCATCTCAGGAAATACGGTTACTTTGCTTTTTTTTTTAATCAAATTTTATGTTGATATTGATCCAGTTTCAACTGTTACTCTAAAAATGGAAGGTCAAGTTGAGCGCATTGCATTCTAGGACACAGTGTTCTGTAGTATACTACACATTTAGACATATATACTTCAGGCATATATACTTGAGTATCCCATGCACAGAGAAAATACTTTTTTACTGCAGAAATACTGTAGTAATTCCTTCTAATTCATCAGCATTTATGGCATTTCATTTCATGTTGACTGATGTGCAAAAATAAGCTGATATTCTCTAGCAATTATTTTAAACACAGTTTATAAAAATAATATTTATGTTTTTGAGTGGGAAAATTACCTTTAAAAGTTGGTAAATTATAAATGTGTACCCTAATGTTAAATTTTTTTTATTTTTTTTAAAGAAGTCTCTTTTGCTCACCAAGGCTGCATTTTTTTGATCAAAAATACAGTAAAAACAGTGAAATATTATTTTAATTAAAAGACTGTTTTCTATTTGAATGTATGTTAAAATGTAATTTATTGCTGTAATCAAAGCTGAATTTTCAGCATCATTACTCCAGTCTTCAGTGTCACATGATCCTTCAGAAAACAGTTGTGCTGATTCATATTTTTGTGGAAACCATGATTTTTTGATGAATAGAAAGTGCAAAAGAACAGCGTTTATTTGAAATAGAAAAAAAAATGACTTGGTGCACATTTATAAGAACATCAAATATAGCGATCATTAATTGGAAATGTGTCACTAATATCTGTCTCTTCACCTCTTTGAGCTTTTTGGCCCAAGGTTTCTGGGCTTTCCGGAAACCCTCCTCCGCTTCCTTGGTTTCTTTGAAGCCGCCCATCATTTGTTTGTGGTAGGCCTCTTTCTGCCAGTTCTTCACCTTCTCCAAGTCCTCATTCAGCAGGTTATTTTTCACCTCCTGGTGTAACTCGCTCACCTTTTCTGCTTCTGTCATCAGAGCGACCCAGGCTCTCTCCAAAGTCCCATACTGCGGCCCTGTGAGCAATAAACAACGCATTAAAATTGATTGAGTGAGAAAGCGAGGGCAAAAGAGAAGCTTATTTAGCTTAAGAAGCAACAAAACATTTTGCTTTAAATCTATTCAAGGATTTCTGCACAAACACGGTTCTCCATGGCCACATCATCAATCATTCAGCACCTCTCTCCACCAGCTGCCTCCACCTCTTGGACCAGTCGGTGAGCTGCTGCGCATAGGCCTTCTCGATCTTGGCACGCTCCTGTATGCAACTCATCATGTCATTGCAGAGTCGATGGCCATCCTCGATTCGCTTTACTGTACGCTTGTAGTTCCCAACCTGAGAAACATTGATACATTCTGAAATAGGTCAAGTCACGGACAGGGCAGCAGTAAAGCATTAGAGCTAAATGATCTGTAATTCAATAGAAAACCGTGACTGTCCACTTCTTCAGTGTCCTTGGTTCCATATGGATAAAAAAAAAAACATACAACAAACAAATGTAATCTACAAAAATGTAATCTAATCTAAAATAATAATAAAACTAAATCTAATTAATTTAACCAACCAATAAAATTTGGATTTGAAATGAAAAAAGTATATTAAAATCATCAAAAAAATTGTTCTCTCAATAGTTTTATATTGTTATATATACACTGTATATGTATAATATACTTGTAATATATATATTTATTACATAATACTATACATGATATATCATGAAAAAATGATATAACTAATATAAAAAAATTACATAAAAATTATAAATATGAAATTGCATAGTGTGTGCCGTATGCATACTATATACTACAGCGATAGTAAGAGTAGTATAACAGTATAGATATAGCCCATCTTCTTAAACAAACAATAAAACAAAAATATAAATTATATAAAAAATAAAACATCAAATTAATTCTTAATATATCTAAATTATATATAGACATTTTAGGTGTAATTATTTATTTGATCAATTTTTATTAAATATCATATATTTTATAATTACATAGTTTAAGAGCATCGGGATACTTAATTACGTAATTTGGAAGATCTCTCTTAGGATTATGCCAGAAATTGTATTCTATCAAACACATTTTTATATGGAGTCAAAATGATATTTACTTGCTTGTAACAATCTCAAACCTCACGCTAGGTCTGGCTTGAAAGCTTTATATTATCTGTTAAAAATAGATTTCTCTGTGGAGAAAGTGAATGGGATCTTACTAGAGTCTGCTCTATAATTTATGGCAGATAAATCAACAACAATGACACAGTTTTACTATGTTAATACCATGCTGATCAATATAATGTTTGGTTCCCTTTGGCTGAATGACACACTTCCACATCACTGAAAGTCGATTAGTCAATATGATACAACATCACGTGACAATCGCTAACAGCATGTTCGGCATCTAATCAACCACCAGCGCTTCACAGCCGTAGTTGCCTGTGCATGCCTGGACAAATGAGATATGTGTGATTAATAATATTCAAAAACAACATGTAGTAAGATTTTGAGCCTGACCTCCCAGAAACTGTCTGAATTTTCTCATTACTCCAGTCTTCAGTGTCACATGATCCTTCAGAAAACAGTTGTGCTGATTCATATTTTTGTGGAAACCATGATTTTTTGATGAATAGAAAGTGCAAAAGAACAGCGTTTATTTGAAATAGAAAAAAAAATGACTTGGTGCACATTTATAAGAACATCAAATATAGCGATCATTAATTGGAAATGTGTCACTAATATCTGTCTCTTCACCTCTTTGAGCTTTTTGGCCCAAGGTTTCTGGGCTTTCCGGAAACCCTCCTCCGCTTCCTTGGTTTCTTTGAAGCCGCCCATCATTTGTTTGTGGTAGGCCTCTTTCTGCCAGTTCTTCACCTTCTCCAAGTCCTCATTCAGCAGGTTATTTTTCACCTCCTGGTGTAACTCGCTCACCTTTTCTGCTTCTGTCATCAGAGCGACCCAGGCTCTCTCCAAAGTCCCATACTGCGGCCCTGTGAGCAATAAACAACGCATTAAAATTGATTGAGTGAGAAAGCGAGGGCAAAAGAGAAGCTTATTTAGCTTAAGAAGCAACAAAACATTTTGCTTTAAATCTATTCAAGGATTTCTGCACAAACACGGTTCTCCATGGCCACATCATCAATCATTCAGCACCTCTCTCCACCAGCTGCCTCCACCTCTTGGACCAGTCGGTGAGCTGCTGCGCATAGGCCTTCTCGATCTTGGCACGCTCCTGTATGCAACTCATCATGTCATTGCAGAGTCGATGGCCATCCTCGATTCGCTTTACTGTGCGCTTGTAGTTCCCTACCTGAGAAACATATATACATTCTGAAAAAGGTCAAGTCATGGACAGGACAGCACTAAAGCATTAGAGTTAGATTAATTCAATAGAATAATAAATGTAATTCAATAGAAAACAGTCACAGTCCACTTTTTCAACGTCCTTGGCTCTGAAAGTATTTCTCTTATTCATTTTCTCCATAGGGATTGAAAAACAAACAAACAAACAAAACACAAATTTAATCTAATCTAAAACAATAATATAAAAATGAATTAATAAAACAACCAATTTTACAAATGTTACCAATTTTGTATATTTTGTAATTTTACAAATTTAGTATGTATGTATGCATGTATTTATGTATGTGTGTGTGTGTGTGTGTGTGTGTGTGTATATATATATATATATAATTCTTTTCTCAATTGTTTTGTAATTGATATAATTATTGTATAAGATATTCCATTCTAATTTATTGAGATGCACCTGTATATATATATATATTTTTTTTTTTGGTTGTTTAGGAAGATGGGCTACGTCTGGAAAAGCATACTATTATACTACTCTTATATAGTATGTATTCGGCGCACACTATGCAATTTTATAGTGTATTCCTTCACCAGATATTCAATTCTATCAAACACATTTTTATATGAAGTCAAAATCACATTTTCTTGTCTGTAACAAGCTCAAGTCTCATGCTAGGTCTGTCTTGAAAGGTTTATACATTATCTGTTAAAAATCTATTTCGCTGTGGAGAAAATGAATGGGATCCTACTACAGCCTGCTCTATAATATATGGCAGATAAATCAACAACAATGACACCGTTTTACTTCTAATAATATGTTAATATCATGCTGATCAATATAATGTTTGGTTGCCCTTTGGCTGAATGACACACTTCTACAGCATTAAAAGTCAATTAGTCAATATGATACATCATCACGTGACAGCATCACTAACGGCATGTTTGGCATCTAATCATCCACCAGAGCTTCACAGTTGTGGTTGCTTGCACAAATGAGATATTTGACCTACAGTACGTGTGTGATTAATAATATTCAAAAAACATCATTTAGTAAGATTTTGAGCCTGACCTCCCAGAAACTGTCCGTGGTCTCGTCGGACATGGCGGACTCATCGTAGGCACCCGACATGCTGTGAGATTTGGCAGAGCAGGACTGAAGCTAACAAATGAAATTCACCATGTACTGCAGAAAAGAGAAAATGACAAAAGTGATGAGAACATAAGCAGTATGGTGCAAAAACTAACAAAGAACAACAACAAAGTATTTTACTCACAATACCAACCTAACAGGACCTCTTACATAAAAATGATGCTTCATTTCTAAATTCATTTAAACCATCAAAATGTCAAGTTGTACCTTTGTACATGCATTTCTGATAATTTACTCACCCTCACTGAGGTCATCCAAGATGTAGATGAGTTTGTTTCTTCATCATCAGATTTGTAGAAATTGAGCATTACATCACTTGCTCTCCAATGAATCCTCTGCAGTGAATGGGTGCCGTCAGAATGAGAGTCCCAACAACCTTTTAAAAATATCATAATAATCCACACCACTCCAGTCCATCAATTAATGTCTTGTGAAGTGAAAAGCTGCATGTTTGTAAGAAACACATCCATTATTAAGACGTTTTTAACTTCAAACCGTCAATTTTGGACTCTGTTTGGACTCTCATTCTGACGGCACCCATTCACTGCAGAGGATCCATTGGTGAGCAAGTGATGTAATGCTACATTTCTCCAAATCTGTTCTGATGAAGAAACAAACTCATCTACATCTTGGATGGCCTTCATGCTTTTCAGACTACCTTTTAAATATTCTGAAAAGCAAGAAAAGTCAAATCATGAAGTCATTTGTATTTTGTTAGGCATACATTTTGCTTTCTGAGCATTTACAAACTTGCAGAAAGGTCCATGATAACTGAAGGGTGACCTGTCACTGATTACCAACCCAGGTAGCCTTTACAATATTAAAAATGTAATTTGGTTGCAGGCCCTTTGCTAAATCATTGACAAAAGAAAAAAAGTGGAGCCCAAAACAGAGCCCTGGGGGACTCTTTTAGCAATCATGTGGAAACTAGATCTGCTGTTCTGGACATGCACGCTCTCAGATGGATCAGTAAGGTTATTTTAAACCAATATAGCTCTTCCACTAACCCAATATTACGGTGAGTGGCGGCTCATGATAAAGAACGTCATTTCAACTGAATCAAACGCTGTCTGACAAAGCAAGTTGTTGTGGTTTCCTATACAACACAGGGAATATTTGTAATAGTCATGGCTTTTAAGTTATGTTGTTTTGTATTTATCTAAACCAAGATAATACCTAATTTAATTTGTCGAAGGAAACAATCAAAATGTTATTTTTGCCTGTACTGAACATTCAATAACATGCTAATGTGACAAAGTAGTAATGTATAGATCAATGTGACTTTGTATATTCTTCTGTATATATACCTCTATATTCTGATATTCTATTTATTACATTCTCACTTAAAGAAAAGTCACCAAAAGACCAGACTTTGAACACAAAGGTGTCATCTGACCAGACTACACAAATGATTCAGTATGATTAAATCACACTGCCACTTTAAATCTGGCCACATTATGCTTGAAAACACGTTGCTTCAGTTTGAGGTCTGATTGCATCATGATGATAATTTAATTCTCTATCAGTGATTGACAACCATCTCGTCACAGTGATATACATCAATCAAAGTGAAAACACTGAAGGAAATGAATGAGAACATATAGAGAAGAGACAAATCCAATGTCACAATATCACACAAATATGAACTGACTGCACAATAACATCTGAATAATACATCTAATATAACCTTGGAAGAAAATTGATGAATGCCATACTATGGCTCGCTGAAGGCGTACTAGCAAAACTAACAAAAATGACATTGACAAATGACTCAAGTGACTTCTGAGTGTTCACAATGATAATAATATGCGAGCTATGATAATGTCATGCCATTATTCAGACCTGACAAGATGAGACGTTCTGATTTAAGGGCCTCCAGCTATTTAATAGGACACTCAAAGGGGGGCTGAATAATATTTGGGTCAAATGAAACCAATAAATATGAACAGTTCAGAGAGACAAAAACAATAACGTACAGCACAAATGCACCAACACTGACAACAAAAGTATAAAATCATAACCTTATAAAGCCTACTGTCTAAATTAACAACATGATCAAAAGTTTGATGGGAAACTTGCACACAATCTACTACATACCTTCTGTCATCTGATTGATAGTTTATACGTTTTTAGCAACTAAAAGGCCTTTTAGTATAATTGTAAAAACGTCTAGCCTATCTTCAGCTCGTGGTTCACGTGTCTTTGTGCTGTGAAATCTTTACAAATTTTTATAAAGTAAACATAAAAATAACTTAAGAACATTGTTAGTGATATTTCAAGATGAACACTTACTGAACTGAAGCAACTTTGGTTTACTTGATTATCCGTACATAATTTTTCAGAAAAATCATGTTCAAATGTGAGTATCAAATATGATCATCAGGATTTTGAGGAATGCTTATTTGTTCATCTCTCAATCATCATTGTATTGCATTGCATTATATGTTTTAAAACTACAGAGCTTTGATCATAAAAACTAAGCATTTAAATATAATCTAAATAAGACATAGGGTATAGGGTAACAAATGATATTTATCGCTCCAGCCACGACAAAAGAGGAAAAGCAACAAAAGGCTCACCGATCCCCCACGTTCCGCCGTGGCACAGGCTGCTTTCAGACCCCAGGCACGTGGTACCCTCCACTCCCTAAAACCAACCCAACAGCCACTCCACTCCACACTTTTGTTCAATTTCGCCTCTTTCTTCCTGGGTTAAGCATTTAGTTAGGCTTTAGAGTAACTGCAGATGCAGTCAAACTCACTGTTAAAAACACTTCTAACAAAGTGGGTGTTCACAAGTGCAGCAGTGTGTGTGTGTGAGAGAGAGAGAGATAGAGATAGAGAGAGAGAGAGAGAGAGAGAGATAATGTACAGTATGTGGAAAATAATGTGTTTTTTTAACCTTAAACCGCATAAACACATCATCATTACATCAAATACACAAAATCCTGTTCTTTTTAGCAGCATCATATGACCCCTTTAAAGACACAATATTTGGTGCTATTTTTAATGGATTTCTTTTATAATTTTATATAATTTTTTTATTTTTACAAATATTATTTTATTATCTTATCAATTCATTTAATAGCATATGGTACATTTTATAATATATATATATATATATTTTATAATAAAATATCAAAATTAAATAAATAAAATAAAATAATTTATATTTAATTTATGGGGGGTCTTGAATTGGAATTCAGCTTAAAGGCTTCTATTTATTTTCAACAAAAACAACACTGAAGACAATATTTGGTGATATTATTTTCAATGGATTTCCTTTATAATGATAGTTTTATAGCATTGTTTTTAGTTATAAAGCAATAGTATGATAAAACCATCTCATGAAATGATGCTTAACAGTTATGTGATACTTAAAACACAATAAACAGCATACATGAAAATAATAAACAAAGACCAAGAATGACAGAACAGCTGGAACATTTCCTGACATTTTTCCATGACAGGTGAGTATTAAATACAGCGATGTTAATGATTGATGAATGAGTTTCTGTGTTATAAAGAGACAGGGACATAACAATGTCCACTGGCATGTTGACCAACCAAAGCTTAGCATACGTTTCTCATTTCTCATCAGGCCATTAATGCAGTTGAGCTTTAAGTAACAGTCCAACTGGTTAGTCTGCCTTTGGCAATACTGAAAAAGTAAGCAAAAGATTTATTTATTCTAAATATGTATACTTTTCAAAGGCTTGGAGTCAGTAAGATGTTTTAATGTTTTTGAAAGAAGTCTCTTATGTTCACTAAGGCTGCATTTTTTGATCAAATATGCAGTAAAACCAATAAAATTGTGAAATAATATTACAATTTAAAATAACTGTTTTCTATTTGAATATATTGTAAACTGTAATTTATTTCTGGGATCAAAGCTGAATTTTCAGCATCATTACTCCAGTCTTCAGTGTCACATGATCCTTCAGAAATCATTCTAATATGCTGATTTCCTGCTCAAGAAACATTTCGGATAATTAAAAAATAATAAAGCTGCATACTATTAAGCAGCTTCGTATTCTTGTGGAAACCGTGATACATTTTTCAGGATTCCTCAATGACCAGAAAGTTCAAAATAACAGCATTTATTTGAAACAGAAATCGTTTGTAACATTATAAAAGTCTTTACTGTCACTTCTGATCCATTTAATGCATCCTTGTTCAATGAGACTTGAGACAGAGCAATTTAAAGGGACAGTTCACCCCAAAATGACAATTCTCATATCATTTACTATCCCTCGTGTCATTCAAAACCACTAGTTTTGGATGAACTATTCCCGTAACTCTTTTGAAAAATCAGAAATAAACAGTGATGAATGGGGTCTGACATCACCACAGATGCTCAAAGGAATGCTGCTGCGGCTGTGTTCAGATAACTTATCTGAAGCTGCTCGACTACTGTTCAAAGTCTGAAGATATAGTACGGTTACACGTGTTACATGTCGACAGCCCTCAAAAACATCACATTCAATCACAGCTAAAGAGAAACCAAGCTAAGAAATGATATAAAACTCATTCAAAAGGTAAAGATAACTTAAATATGTGTGTTTTTACCACTGGGATTTTGTGTGAAGCGGGACCCCTTAAATCACTTTAACATGTCAGTTAACATGTAATCCAACAAGTGGATTATTGGTTTTATAAAATGTGAGAACAACATGTTAAACGACACCAATGCTGCTACATATAAGTAAAAATCTGCAATGCATTTCTCTACTATGCCTCAAACCACCAACCTCGCATGAAGTAGAAGTAAAAAGGATGGAGTGAAGAAGGACATAATGAGATACGGATGAGGAGGAGAACTGACTCTTATTGATCAGTCAGCAGGAAGAACAGCATGAGCAGCAAAAGAAGTCAAGCCCACACACACACACACACACACACACACTCTCAAACCTTATTTGGGTGGTAAATAGCCTCTTAAAAATGTACAAATATAATTTTATAAATAATTATATATATAAATATAAATAAATAATATAATATATAATTTCATTTATAAATATTATTTTACACTATTTTTATAGTACAAAATAATATAAAAAAATAATAAAAATAAATGTTATAGTTTTTATAATTTCTGTTTTATAGCTATTTGTATAAATACTATTTTTGCTGTTTTATATTCATTTCTGTCACTGTTAAAAATGTGCAGATGTAACCTTAGAGAAGCTGTTTCTGTCTGATCAGATGTAACCTAATGCAGTCAGGTTGATTCAGTTGTAATAAATAGCAAAAAATTTATAAAATATAAAAAATAATTTAAATTAATTAAAAAATGTAATAAATAATAATAATTTGAATTAAAAATTGTTAATTTATATATTACCATATTAGATTTTTGGTTACCCAACAAAATATTTTTAAAGTATATTAACACTTGCTCTCACATCCATCCTAAGGAATTGTTGAATGAAGTTCTTCAAAGAATACTGACTCAAACTGTAATCGTGTAATAACCTGTAAAGCCCCTGAAGTCTCCTGCTGCTGTACATCTGCAGTGACTGCATCTCCGCAGTCCTCCACTGCAGCACTCATGAGACCCGCAGATCAATAAAAACGCCACTACCGTATACCAGAAACATACAATCACTTCCAGATCACAGAGCCTGACGACTCGAGCAGCACAGAATCTGCAGGCAGAGAATCCTGATGCACGTTAGTCATTCATTGAAACACATGGCCTTTGTATGTTCATTTACTGAAAACTTTGTCTAATTTGATCATGCTTTCAGCTGCCAATAAAAGTCTGGTACTTTCACCTCCGTTTTACCACATACGCAGCTAACAGAGAATGTTCTCAGAATGTTCTCTTGAAACGTTACCACCCAGACTGTAAAAAAATGATTTTTCAAATGTATAAATTGTAAAGATTATTGTAGTACAGTCTTTCTACTTCAAAATTTCAAGTTTAATTCAATGTGTTGCTATCTCTTTGTAATTATTTGTGAAATTTACTAATAATTTCAGTGTGATAAAAGTCTGGTACTTTCACCTCCGTTTTACCACATACGCAGCTAACAGAGAATGTTCTCAGAATGTTCTCTTGAAACGTTATTACCACCCAGACTGTAAAAAAATGATTTTTCAAATGTATAAATTGTAAAGATTATTGTAGTACAGTCTTTCTACTTCAAAATTTCAAGTTTAATTCAATGTGTTGCTATCTCTTTGTAATTATTTGTGAAATTTACTAATAATTTCAGTGAAAATTGCTAGTTAATCCTACACCGTTTTTTATTTTCAGTACACGTTTGCCACATTTTTGAATGCAAGAGTGGCAGGATTATGATCAGCTGTTCTTCTGAGCTCAGGACTGATGAATAATTCATTGCTTTCAGTTAACGGATCGCAGCGGCAACCGTTTCTAGAGTCCCCGCATACCCACATACGTCAAAGCTCGTATAACTTGAGCCATGTGGGCTGTATTTTCTCTCGGTCGGCTGAAATGCTTCATCATGCATGTGTGATGTGACTTCAGATCTGATGCCACGGCTCATGATGCTGATTTCCTCATATACAACCACTTCAAGTTCTTGCAAAGGTCTCATAAGATGCTGTATGGACATCTGTTCTGATAAACAGCACAATGTTTTAGATGTCCAACAGTGTCACATGCTATATAGTCCATGGAAAACTACTTGAAACATATTTATTTTAGATCATTCTTGAATAGTTATCACGCATTGTTTGACATCACATCAATTGAGAAAATATCTGGAATATTTGTACTTGTAGAAATTTTTGTCAGAACTGCAAAAAAGAAAAGTGGTGATGTTTTTTTTGTGTTTTTTTTTTTATTATTACAAGGGT